>NW_028174121.1:20464-90464 GCF_963971535.1 Notolepis coatsorum
TGAACCTATTTAACCCCAGTGGGCGGTGAAACTGTGACATGCTTAGGGTAGTAACACACTGCCGCTGTATTTGCCGGTCAAAGAGAGATGTTTTTATTAGAGACATGGAGGAAATCAAGACATGGAACTCCCTCGCTACTTCCATCACCAGCTCTGGGAAAATAAGTAGACATGGGACTATGTGAAATGAACGGAGTGAGATGTAAAATTGGTTGCTTTTACCAGTAAAAGTAGAGGGTGCTTATTTGATTGAGCAACGGATTTGCCATGTCTAGCATCTAAGAAACATATTGCCATATTTAACCCGGAATTGACAATTCAGCAGATCTTTTTTAAGAAGGATTTTTGTTATATTTTGGGGGCATATTGATGACGTATTAACCTCAACAAGGGTAAGCTCTGCAAGCTATTTGGCTAGTTTTTACGTAAACATTTGCACATATTTTATTTACTGTGTAATCAAATTTATTTGTATAACACATTTAGACATGACACTTGTCAACCAAAGTGCTTCACAGTAAGTCGCATGACGTTAAGTTTTCAGTGAGGACATCGCCTATACCATTGATATTCCCGGCTGACTTCCCTCTACCTACACTCGAAGCTCTTTGTCTTCATGGTGGAGATAGTGTCTGCTTCTACTAGTGCTGCCAGGTACACGGCACAAGGCTAATCCTGTGGTGTGAACCCAATGAGACCAGGCCATAAGGAAACCAGAGATGTTCCCATAGAGAACGCTATTGTTTGTCAGCTCATTTGAACCTGTTAAGCCCTAGCCATATTTTCTGAAAATGTGCATACAAGTACATAACCAAGTAAATGGAAGATTGCTCCACTTCTACAAGGTCCATTTGCATGTTCTTAGTATCTAGGCACATCTATGGACCCAGGGAATGTATGAACAGTGTCTGAGATATTGTGTCTGTTACTGTGCTTGAGTAAATCGTAATGAACCAAAGGATAAATAAATTATTATTATTAAAAAGAAAAATTCCATCTTTGACAATGAATAACACCATGCTAACATTAACCTTTTTGAGATAAAGTGTACAAAAAATCTAAGCAAATGTATAAAGGGCAGATGATTTACAGGGTTTTTTGTAGATACAGTACAGAATTTTGACATCCGGCCACATGCAATTTGAAATATGAATATCAGGCATATAAATTACATTATGGCCAAGTCATACATCTATGGATCGGGCCGAATCTCCCCTTTCCAATGGAAGAGTTCAATCTGGATTTAGTACCACCCATACCTGTCAACCCCTCCCATTTTTCCCGGGTTTTCCCGTATTTTACCCTTCTTTCCCGCCGTCCTCCTGTTTCAATATTTTCCTGTAATTTTCCCGTATTTTGTCCTTCTTACAAAAAAGGCTACATTACCTGTGAAGACAGGCAGCAGCTTGGAGCCCCTGTCAGTAGCGGCCCCCCGAGGGCTGACATAATGTAATAATAATAATAATAACTTTATTTGTATAGCACTTTTCATACAGAGGTTGCAGTTCAAAGTGCTTCACAACAGTAAAAAATACAGACATGAGCGAGCATAGCAAGGTATGGTAAATCACAGTGTTTCACATTAGGATCTAACATCCTAATAGGCTCTCTATTCAGTAATACAAATAATAAAATAGTTTAAAATGATTAAGTTTAAAAATAGTCTAAAAATTATAAAATAGAACGGATAAGAAAGACTCAGAAGAAGCTTCTATCCCCAGGCCATCAGGCTGCTAAACGAACAATGAATGAACACTACACAACAACAACCACCAAACGCACATAGCACACACATCCACACGCACACACTCACTTTAAACAAACACACTGTAGCACCCACTCCACACACTTATAGCACACACCCACTTTAAACAAACACACTGTAGCACCCACTCCCCACACTTTATATTTATGGATGAAGGATTGCACTACAACTCGTACACCTTACTGTAAATTGTACCTAAAATTGTACCTCATCCCATTTCTGCTTTGCACTAGATAGTACTGTACATTAGTACACTGCATAGTATTGTGTATTGTATATTATATGGTAACTCAGAACATTGTACATATGTCTATACCGAACACTGTGACCTCATTTTCTTCTTCTAAATTCATGCTATATTATGTTATTATGTCATTTGATAATATCTTGTCTAGCACAGTCTCTGGAGCGTAACAGTAAGAAGCATTTTGTATGAAAGTATTCTGTACTTCTGCATGACAACTATTAAAGAACTTGAACTTGAACGTGGATATACAACAACAGTAAAAAATACAGGCATAAGCGAGCATAAAAATAAAAAATGTAAATAGCAAGGTTACAGTGAAAAGTGTGATAAGATTGTTCAAGCAGATGAAAATGGCCCAGTTAGGAGAATCAACCTTGGCACGATGTACCTAACTGGAATGGTAAACAACTTTGCTAGATTTAGGTCAAAAGTCATCTTCTCCTCACAACAGAGCATCACTCTAACATACATATGAATTTCATTGGACGTGTATGAAAGTAGGTAGGGTAAGAATATAGCTCTGTTTACAGTTTGATTCAGTAATACAAATAATAAAAATAGTTTAAAATGATTCAGTTTAAAAATAGTCATCAGTAAGAAGTAAAAAGTGTGATAACCGACACATGAATTTGATGGGCAGTGTATAAAAGTAGGCAGGGTAAGAATAGTGCAGGTAAGTACAATTTGTGTCAGGATATCCCTGATGTTTCTATAATAATATTTCCCCTTGCCACTAGGTGGTAGCAGATATCTATCTTCAGATATTTGCCTGCATTACCCCACAGTGAAATGCCTGAGCAAAGAGATAGGTTTTAAGCTGTCTTTTAAAGATGTCTAGCGAGTTGGCTTCTCTGATGTTTTGGGGTAGTTTGTTCCACAGTTTTGGGGCATAGTTGATAAAGGCTGCATTACCGATCCTCTTTTGACTGTTTCTGGGAGCCTGTAGTAGTCCAGCAGCTGATGATCGCAGTGTTCTTGCTGGTGTGTAATTTATTAGAGTGTTGGCGATGTAGCTAGGTCCCTGTACATTTAGAGCTTTGTATGTAAGGAGAAGGACCTTAAAGTCAATTCTAAATGTTACAGGAAGCCAGTGTAAAGCAGCTAAGCCTGGACTAATGTGCTCTCTCCTTTTGGTTCTAGTTAGCAGTCAGGCTGCAGAGTTTTGGATTAGCTGAAGCCTCTCTGTGGTTTTCTTAGGGTGACCTGTGAAAAGAGCATTATAGTAGTCTAACCGGCTAGATATGAATGCATGAATTAGCTTCTCAGCATCGTTCTGATTAATAAATCGTCGTACTTTTGCTATATTTCTGAGATGGAAGAACGATGTTTTCGTCACTTTGCTAATATGTGAATTGGAGTTCAGTTCTGAATCTATGATAACCCCGAGACTAGTGACCTCAGATTTGATCCAAGGGGTTAGTCCTCCCAGGTTCTTTATTAATGTTTCTTTTTTAGTTTTGGGGCCGATAATTAGAATTTCAGTTTTGTTCTCGTTTAGTTTCAGGAAGTTCTTACTCATCCATTTATTTATTGCCAGTAAGCAGTCTGTAATGGAGCTAATCGCTGTATCATTTGGTTCAGCAGATATGTACAGTTGTGTATCATCCGCATAGCTATGGAAATCTACATTATGTTCTCTGATGATATCACCCAGCGGTAACATGTAAAGGGAGAAGAGTAAAGGACCTAAGCAACTCCCTTGTGCAACTCCATAGTTGTTGTCGTATATATCAGACATGTGATCTCCTAGTTTAACATAGAATTTCCTCCCTCTGATGTATGTTTTAAACCAGCCTAGCACATGTTCTGAGAAACCGACATGGTTTTCAAGACGATCGATTAGAATATCGTGATCGATTGTATCAAATGCTGCACTGAGATCTAGCAAGATAAGGATGGAGATCTTATTCTCATCAGAGTTTAGCCTGAGGTCACTGATCATTTTGGTGAGGGCAGTTTCAGTGCTATGATATTTTCTGAATCCTGACTGAAATTCTTCTAAGATGTTGTTTTCTTCAAGAAAGGAATTTATTTGAACTGAAACTATCTTTTCAAGTACTTTACTAATGAATGGTAGGTTGGATATTGGACGATAATTTGCCATTTCATTACTATCCAAGTTAGGTTTTTTTAGTAATGGCTTTACAACTGCTGTTTTAAAGGCATCTGGGAAAATACCAGTTCTAAGGGAAGTGTTTATGATATCTAGCACAGGGCTTGAAACACTATTAAACACCCGTTTGAAGAAAGCTGTAGGTATTAGGGATGTGCATCTCCATCACGAGGCCGATGCGATGCGCATCTCGATACGGTGCCAACGATACGATACATTAACGATACATTTGAAGCACCGGGCGATGCAATGCGATACGATTCACCCCCTGTTGAGATACGATACGATTTGATACGATTTGATTCAACATAATGCGATTCGGGGCGATACGATGCGATTCAACACGATGCAAAATAATGATACAATTTTATGGTATGACAGAGGATTTGGTTGTATTCCTTATATGCAGCTTATATTATTATTAAAAATAAAATAATCTACTGTAAGACAATTTATATAAAAACCTCTTGAGTGCCTAAGAAGACTTTTGCATAAACTGTCTTTTCTATCCACTTTAGCTAAAAACACACACACAATGTATATACACACTACTGTGAGACAATAATAATCATACACAAAGGGATAATGGCTTATAGCAGACTTAAATGATTTTATAATATTTCAGATAATGAAATTAAATGTTTATCATCAACTATCCAATTAGTATTTATATTGTAACGTTTGGCCACGTTAAATCATTGAACAGAGAGAGAGAGAGAGAGAGAGAGAGAGAGAGAGAGAGAGAGAGAGAGAGAGAGAGAGAGAGAGAGAGAGAGAGAGAGAGAGAGAGAGAGAGAGAGAGAGAGAGAGAGAGAGAGCCCGTCCGTCTGAGTCGCGTAGTTGATGATGTCACACATCGGATGTCAACAGAACACACACGGAGCCAGCCTGGATAGCCTGCTGCATGAAGCGATATAAAGAAACCAATAGCCAATAAATGTGAAGTTATCTTTGAACCTGTTGTCAAGCGTCTTCAATATACCCCCCCCCTCTTCACTAATGGAACTGGTGTTGCGTTAGTTAGTTAGTTAGTTAGTTAGTTAGACACTGTAGTTTAGTTTAGCGTTAGCTGAATGGCTAACTGGCATTAGCCAGAGGCTACAGCGTTATTCATGTCCTCGACTTCCACTGTTTGTTGTTGTTAACTGTGACGCGGCTCTCGCCTTCTGTATTAGTAGTATAGTATCAGCTGTGTGCAGTCACAGTGCACTGCTGAAAGAAGTGGATGAGAGGAAATTATATGAATGCATCGGTTTTGACCGACGCAAAGACGCTACAACAAGATGCATCGCGAGTTCAACCTGAGTTCTAGCCGGTGCGCACGTATTCCACCGGTGCACTCGCATCGTGAACGTGTATGCCGGCGCACCGATGCAAATCGATGAATCGTCACATCACTAGTAGGTATAGGGTCAATGTCTGAGGTGGAGGAGTTACATTCTGAGACAGTTTTGCAGAGTACATCTAATGTGATGCATGTGAATCTTCTCATGGTTACATTGCGCGGTTTGCTGCAATCAGCTTTATTTCCATCATGAGTAATGCTGGCCCTGATCAAGGTTATTTTGTTGTTAAAGAATAGTGCAAGTTCTTCACACTTAACCGTTGATGACTGAGGAGGTGTAGGGGCAGTGTTGAGTAGCATTTTCTGTAATGATTTTAGAGAAGTAGTCTTTCCTTGCTAAGCGGATGGTTTTATTATAAGCAGTTAAAGCATCTTTGTATATATCACAGCATATGGTGGTTTTTGTTTTTCTCCATTTTCGCTCTGCTGCACGACATTTCCTTTTTTCTTTGTTGACCGTATTATAGTTCAACCAGGGCGAGGCTCTGGTTTTCTTCTTTTTCGTTTTTAGTGGGGCAACAGAGTTTAATATAGATGAGATTTTCTACCATTTCATTTAGAGAGCTGTCATGATTGTGTGGTTCATGTAGTCTGATAAGATCAATGAACTTTGATTCAGCCTTGTTGTTGTGAAGGATCAGATTAAACCGAATATATATATTTATTTATATATATATATTTAATAATATTTGTATATCGTTTGATATCCCCTGTATATTCCTTGTACAATATGCACTGAATATCCCTTTAGTCTACTAAACAGCCCATAATAGTTTCATTCTACCATTGGACGAGAACCTGGCGCCAGCAGCCATACCCCTAGGTTCAAGTTCAATCGTGCCGCCCAACATGTCGTGGCAAGCCCGGTTCCGCGTAGGAATACGTCTGGCGAAATACGAATGGTACTATTTGTTCACAGCGCATATATATATGGCGCAAGTAAAGTAGAACTTTCTTTTAGTCCATTAGTTCTTTACCCTCCAACCGAGTAACAGACGCGAAGCCTCACCCACGACGCACGTGTGGTGCAGTAAGGCCTACTTGGCCTCAGAATAGGCATTGAGATATCGTGTGGATTAATAGTTGAATTGTCATAGTTTGGCACTATACCGTTGAGTTGGACGTATTCTATTAAGCTAATAATAGTCTATTTATGTATGGTGCATCGTCGGTTAGAGTTATAAAGTGAGCAGCACCCCCATCGTTCCTGACGTTATCTGGAGTCTTAACCAGGCTGGGCAGACCACTAGTGGTGCTTGCATCCGTGGAGCTCCGGGCCAGGACGAGGAGACCTGTACATTGGATTACTTTACCCGGACGACGGCGAGCCTTCCACGGCTTGGATTATGCTTTGGGTGCTTTGATTATTCCATGGATAACGGCCAACACTGCTGAGTGTTGGAACTACCCCCCGGAGAGGAGTCCAGGTGAGACGGCGCTCTACACCAGTGAGGTCGCCTCACGTCTCTCCGTTGTGGACCGGCAGCTACCGTCCACCAGAGGGTCCAGCTGTATTCATCTGCGGACCGAGGTTCTGTGGGCACCGTGTTCAAGACTTTGAATTCTCCCAAGAAATCGTCGGCCAGATGGGATACCGCCAGCGGCTCTTCTAACCCCCCCCTCCTACTGTCTTACAACCAGCGGGACCCCCCCCCCCCCTTAGTGTATCCAGCTATAATCATTTAAGTACCATCGCTATAGTTCCCTAAAGAACCAGGTTGTATACTTACTCCCTGCGTAACCAGAGATTGGACATTCAATGTTGATTTACCTACGAATACTCATTTGCCATACAAGTGCATTTCAAATCATAAGTGTAAACAAGTGAACGTTGTATATACCTTTTGCTATATTAAATATTCGATTTGTACATTTGTGTGGACTTCGTTTCATCAGGTGGGAAAGTGTTCATCATATCTATATCATGTACTGGATGGCCAGAAGTTAAAGTACAAGAGGTAGTGGTTTAATACCATACTTATCAATACAGTCAGGGAATTGTACCCCTCAGTTACAATTGGTCCTTCGAGCCGGAGGGTAACTAGTGTAATATTAATATAGTGTTATTAATATTAAAATGGCCTATGATGAACACTCCACGAAACGGTCCTCCTAACGTAGAACGCCCGCGGCGCAGACGACAGACACCTCAGTACTTAGAGGACTACGCTGTCAGTCAACTACCTAGCCTTCGACAAACGGTAAACGCGGTAAAAGTAGAAAGTAAAATTATGTCTGACCTTAACGACCAGGTTTCCCCGACCACAGAGGCCCTAGTAGGTCCTAATGTAACTGACCAAGCTCACGGTGGGGACCAGGAGGGAGCTGACATGCCTTTACCCCCCGCCAATACCGAAGAAGTAGTCCCCGACCAGCCCCGGGAGGAAGACAACCCTACAGAGAGAGAACTCTGCACGGAAGAAGAGGAGGAGAGCGCCGAGGAAATAGAGCTCCAGGACTCCCCAACGAGTACACCCAGGAGCGGCTCACCCAGGAGCGGCTCACCTCCACAACCGCCTTCCCCCAGCGAAGCGGAGAGGATGCTACAACAGGCGTTCCTCGTCAGCCTGACAGCCTCTACCGAACGCGACCGACTTCAGGGCGAACGCGATCGACTCCAAGCACAGCAACGGAGCGAAGAAGAGCGCACACGCCTGGAGATGAGACGCCTTCAGACGGAAGAGAATATGGCAAGAGACCGGGCCGACGCCCAGCGCGCCGCTGCCGGTGCCCAAAGAGAAGCAGATCTCACCAAGCGCGAAGTCGAGCGCGACAAGTTACAAGCGCAGCTAATGGAGCAGCTGATCCGCAAGGCAACACCCTCTCCCTCCGCCAGGGGTTCAAGGAACTCGTCGAGACAACAGTCAAGGGCAGCGTCTCCTAACCGAGCAAGCGACCCTGAACTTGACCAACAGACCAAGCCTATACCCCCCGCAGACCCCCTTCCCAGACCGGTCCAAGCGAGACCCAGCTACAAGGAAGGAGCGGCATACACTGCGGAGAAGCTAAATAAACGATTACAGGATCTGGAAGACCTGATAGAGGAAGAAGAGGGAGAGGAGGAGAACCAAGCCCGACGACAGCACAGTACTCCACCGGACCAGGAGGTCCAGTACAGCCCAGGCTATACCCCCGCGGCGCTGCGCTACAGACCCCAGACTCTATTCACGGGTGAGCACGACGCACGACCAGCCCCGAGGAATAGCACCTGGACCAGCGGGCCATGGTACCCTGTCGGTACCAGCCCACAGAGAGGCGCAAGAGGGGACTCGCCTAGGAGGTCTCTCCCCCAACGCTCGCCGATGTATCAGCCATCCACGGCGTCATACATTGCCACGCCGTCGTTTCCAGACTTCACCTATGAGAATCGAGCACAGTACACGGAGCTCCGGATGTGCTTAGAGACAATGATGGTGGATGTCGCTGATGAACGCCACAAGTATGCAATATTACTGAAGCACCTGAAAGTACCGCGAGCGCACAATATAGCGCTAGCCTATGCCACTTCTACGACCTCATACACAGCGGCCCTAGCCGCGCTGGACCAGAGATATGGACGTATATGGGATTACGTAATCCAAGAGATAAGGCATATTGATTGCCTACCCCCAGCAACAGACAATCGCTCATTAGACGACCTGTCAATCAAAGTGCAGTCCCTGGTAGGGATGCTGGGAGCGCAACGGGAAAAGGGCATGCATGAGCTATACGCCAACTCTAACGTCGAGAGGATTTTGGAGAAGCTGCCACCCGCAAGACAAGAGCGTTTTAGGCGGCAGAGAGACTACCGGGATCCTAACGGCCCCGAACCATCCCTCCTTGATCTAGCCGACTTCCTGGCGAGAGAAGTCAGCAGCTTACGACTGGATACGTTCGGGCGGAGCACGCCAAGCTCCAGAGAGGGACCCAGGAGAATAAATGATGGAAGAAGATCGGTGACTGTCATGCACCAATCAGAGTCAGTACCGAGCAGTAAGAGCCACAGTACCCCCTCGAGAAAAGAGAAGTGGAAGATGGCGTGCCCCTACTGTGAGAAAGAACACTGGCTGTCACAATGTGACCTGTTCACAAAGATGAATGCAGAAGAAGTGAGTCAATGGATAAAATCCAACAGGCGCTGTTACCGATGTGCGCGCAGTCACATGGCAGCCGAATGCCGCCTAAAGAAAAGTTGCAGTCGGTGCGACGGAGCCCATCTAGATATACTACACGACAGTAACAGAAGACGGCCTTCACCTGCACCATCGAGCGGCACCAAGGCAAGTGTCATGTACATTGACCCCGCCAGCAGCAGCGGCGCCCAAGTGCTCTTAAAGGTAGTCCGTGTGACATTGAGCTACCAAGATAAAGTCATGGACACTTACGCCGTCCTTGATGACGGGTCAGAGAAGACCCTTCTGCTCGCGTCCGCTGCGGCCCAGCTGGGACTGCGGGGGAGCGAGAACGAAATGACGATTCGGACAATAAGAAGAGATTTAAAGACGATAAAGGGCGAGAATGTCTCCTTCACTATCGCAGCAAACGGGCAGCCGGAGCGACGGTATAGGATTACAAATGCTTTCACCAGCCAAGAAATAGGACTATCGCAGTACACCTACCCTATCGCCAAGTTGATGGATAAATATGTGCACCTGCGACAACTACCTATCCCGCTCATAGACGGCGCTACCCCGACCCTGCTGATAGGCTCCGACCATGCAGAACTCATAGTCCCGATTGACCGGGTCCATACAGGACCCCGAGGCTGTCCTGCAGCAGTCGAGACCCGCCTAGGGTGGACCCTACAAGGCCCCCTCGCTAAATCTCTCAAACGAACAGCAGCCACTAGCTGCCTCCACTCCAGAACGACAGAAGAAGACACCACTCTCCTGCAGCATGTCGAGAGGCTATGGACACTGGAGACAATGCCCTTTAAGAACGGAAAGAAAGATATTCGTTCTAAAGAAGACATTTACGCCATCAACCTACTCGAGCAGGGGACAAAGAGAGTCACAATCGGCGGAGTGATGAGATACGCAACTCCACTCCTGAGGCGAGAGGGAATGCCCACCTTTCACGCAAAGAAAGACGCCACGGAGCGCTATCTATTGAACACGGAGCGGCGCCTAGCCAAAGACCCCGCTCAAGAGGGTGTGTACCGCGCTGAGATTGAGAAGCTAATCACAGCGGGACACGTAACAAAGATTGACATTAAAGAGGCCGATCAGACGACCGAATCATGGTACGTGCCGCATCACAAGGTCCACCACAACGGCAAGGATCGCATTGTGTTTAACTGCAGCTACCAGATCGGATCCCAAAATCTGAATAAAGAGCTCTTGCCCGGCCCCACACTCGGCCCCTCCCTACTAGGCGTGCTACTGCGCTTCCGCCAAGACAAGGTGGCTATCAGCGGGGATATCAAAGGGATGTTCCTGCAGGTGAGACTAGTGGAGGAGGACAAGCCCCTGCTGCGGTTCCTATGGAGAGAGAGGATCGGAGATGAGAACCCAGCCATCTACCAGTGGGAAGTACTCCCCTTCGGAACCACATGCAGCCCGTGCTGTGCTACATTTGCACTACAGAAACACGTCGCAGAGGACCCAGCAGCAGATGAAGAGGTCCGACACAGTGTGAAGAACAGTTTCTACGTGGACAACTGTTTACAAAGCGTTTCGACTCAACAAGAAGCCGAGGCTCTCCTAATCAAGCTACGCGCCTCCCTGATCAAAGGCGGCTTTGATCTCAGGCAGTGGGCCAGCAGTGACCCGCACGTATTGCGCAGCCTCTCCCCCGCGGACAAGGCTGCCAGCAGCGAGACCTGGATGGCGACCATCCCAGGAGAAGCCCAAGAAATGACACTAGGACTAGTCTGGCGCTTCAAAACAGACTTGCTCCACTATAGACACAAACCCCTGACTCCAGAGCAGGGGAGGTCGACGGCGACACCGACCACCAGACGGAGTGTGTACAGAACACTCGCCAGACAATATGACCCGTTGGGATGTATTCTACCTTACACCACCAGGGCAAAGATGATTGTACGAGCACTATGGGACAAGGACCAGGGCTGGGACGACCCAATACCCGCACACCTTGCCTCAACATGGAGAGAGTGGGAGACGGAACTCCGCTCACTCCCAGGCGTCAATATACGCCGCAGCTACTTCCCATCCACAGTGAGGCCAGAGACATGCAAGATTGATCTACACGTCTTCAGCGACGCCTCCGAAGTAGCCTATGGATCAGTGGCCTACTTGCGTGCCCAAGAGAAGGGAGGAAAGATACACACTGCTTTCATCCTGGCTCGCTCAAAAATAGCCCCACGAAAGCAACAATCTATCCCGCGTCTAGAGCTCTGCGCAGCCCTAGCAGGAGCGCATCTAGCCACGTTAATCCAACGTGAACTCACCATTCCGGTGCACAGAACAATCTTGTGGTCAGATTCCACGACAGTACTCACATGGATCAAGTCTGATTCATGCAGATACAAAGTCTTCGTGGGAGTCAGAGTCACCGAGATTCAAGAGTTAACAGAAGCAGCGAGCTGGCGGTATGTGGACACCAAACACAACCCAGCTGACGTCATCACCCTGGGAATGTCTCTGGATGACCTCACCCGTCGCAACATCTACAGTGACGGACCAGAATTCCTCAAGCTCCCCGAAGAAGAGTGGCCTACGCCCACCCCACGGGAAGCAAGTAACGAGGAGGCTGAGAACAAGAAACCTATGTTCTGTGGACTGAGCACAGTCGCCTCCACAGACCCCAACATAGATGACTGCATTACCCTACAGAGTGCGCAACTAAAGACATTCCTGTGGCACCACCCAGAGAGTCAGTCCACCACTGACATTTCAGCAGCTGACTACGAAGAAGCAGAACTTCTTCTACTACAACGAGCCCAGAGAGACTCGTTCCCCGATGAGCTAGACTGTCTACAGGGAGGAAAGCCCGTCCCATCAGACAGCAGACTGCTCCACCTGGCACCCGAGAGTGACGCCCATAATCTCATCAGAGTGGGTGGTCGCCTGCGGAGAGCCCCCGATCTACCGGATGACATTAAGTACCCGATAGTCTTGAACAGCCGACACAAGGTCACAGTGCTGATCATAAAGAAATACGACGAGGATGTACACCACGCAGGAGCAGAGAGAGTCTTCGCGGAGATCAGACGTCGCTATTGGATACTTCAAGGAAGAGAAGCGGTGCGACGCTTCCAGCGAACCTGTCTAGACTGCCGAAAGTGGCGCGCGCAGCCCAGCATACCACGGATGGCTGACCTACCCCCCTGTCGCCTCCGACTCGGCGACAAGCCATTCCACTCCACAGGCATGGACTGTTTTGGCCCGTTGTATATAAAGAGAGGAAGAGGAACCGAGAAGCGGTGGGGTATTGTATTCAAATGCATGACCACCAGAGCGATACATATCGAGCTCCTTCCGACCATGAGCACAGACTCATTCCTTATGGCCTTCCGAAGATTCACATCACGGAAAGGAAAACCGTCTACATTGTTGTCTGATCACGGGACAAACTTCAAAGGCGGAGAAAGAGAGCTGAGAGAGAGCTTCCAAGCTATGGGCCCAGAACTTAAGACCCACCTAGCTCCATCCCAGATTGACTTCCAGTTTAATCCCCCGAACGCACCCCACTTCGGTGGAACCTGGGAACGAGAAGTACGTTCTATAAAGACAGCCCTGTACGCCGTGCTTGGGGCCCAGACTGTGGCGGAAGAAGTCCTAATGACAGTCCTCACGGAGATCGAGGGAGTATTGAACTCAAAGCCCCTCGGTTACGTCTCCAGTGATGTAGCAGATGTCGACCCAGTCACCCCCAACACACTCTTAATGGGCGGCTGGACCCCGCGCTACCCCAGACAATGTACAGGCCTGAAGAAGCGAACGGCCGAAGAAAGTGGAGGTACAGTCAAGTACTAGCTGACAAGTTTTGGAGCAGCTTCCTACTCCACTACCTACCGTCTCTACAGACCCGCCAGAAGTGGGTAAAAGAGAGAGACAATTTGACAGAAGGAACAGTCGTCATGATTATCGACCAGTCACTACCCAGAGCTATGTGGCCGGCTGGCCGCGTAAGCAAAGTGATCACCGGTGCCGATGGCAAGGTCCGAGCAGCTGAAGTACTCGTCCAAGGGCGAACTTACACACGACCCGTGGCGAGGCTAATAGAACTGCCCCGACTCCCAGACACTATCGATGATGACCATGACCCCATGACTTTGTGAGTTGACTGACCCTTACAGCGGACCTTGAGTGGTAGACAGTGCGGTTAATCTGTCTCTGCTTAGCTAATTAGGTGGGACTAATTAGGGGGCGGCTGTTGTGAAGGATCAGATTAAACCGAATATATATATTTATTTATATATATATATTTAATAATATTTGTATATCGTTTGATATCCCCTGTATATTCCTTGTACAATATGCACTGAATATCCCTTTAGTCTACTAAACAGCCCATAATAGTTTCATTCTACCATTGGACGAGAACCTGGCGCCAGCAGCCATACCCCTAGGTTCAAGTTCAATCGTGCCGCCCAACATGTCGTGGCAAGCCCGGTTCCGCGTAGGAATACGTCTGGCGAAATACGAATGGTACTATTTGTTCACAGCGCATATATATATGGCGCAAGTAAAGTAGAACTTTCTTTTAGTCCATTAGTTCTTTACCCTCCAACCGAGTAACAGACGCGAAGCCTCACCCACGACGCACGTGTGGTGCAGTAAGGCCTACTTGGCCTCAGAATAGGCATTGAGATATCGTGTGGATTAATAGTTGAATTGTCATAGTTTGGCACTATACCGTCGAGTTGGACGTATTCTATTAAGCTAATAATAGTCTATTTATGTATGGTGCATCGTCGGTTAGAGTTATAAAGTGAGCAGCACCCCCATCGTTCCTGACGTTATCTGGAGTCTTAACCAGGCTGGGCAGACCACTAGTGGTGCTTGCATCCGTGGAGCTCCGGGCCAGGACGAGGAGACCTGTACATTGGATTACTTTACCCGGACGACGGCGAGCCTTCCACGGCTTGGATTATGCTTTGGGTGCTTTGATTATTCCATGGATAACGGCCAACACTGCTGAGTGTTGGAACTACCCCCCGGAGAGGAGTCCAGGTGAGACGGCGCTCTACACCAGTGAGGTCGCCTCACGTCTCTCCGTTGTGGACCGGCAGCTACCGTCCACCAGAGGGTCCAGCTGTATTCATCTGCGGACCGAGGTTCTGTGGGCACCGTGTTCAAGACTTTGAATTCTCCCAAGAAATCGTCGGCCAGATGGGATACCGCCAGCGGCTCTTCTAACCCCCCCCATCCTACTGTCTTACAACCAGCGGGACCCCCCCCCCCCCCTTAGTGTATCCAGCTATAATCATTTAAGTACCATCGCTATAGTTCCCTAAAGAACCAGGTTGTATACTTACTCCCTGCGTAACCAGAGATTGGACATTCAATGTTGATTTACCTACGAATACTCATTTGCCATACAAGTGCATTTCAAATCATAAGTGTAAACAAGTGAACGTTGTATATACCTTTTGCTATATTAAATATTCGATTTGTACATTTGTGTGGACTTCGTTTCATCAGGTGGGAAAGTGTTCATCATATCTATATCATGTACTGGATGGCCAGAAGTTAAAGTACAAGAGGTAGTGGTTTAATACCATACTTATCAATACAGTCAGGGAATTGTACCCCTCAGTTACACTTGTCGTTTAGGAGCCTCTTTTGAACTATGATTTCTTTTTTTGTTTTAGTAAGGGTTATTTGAGTATCAAAAAATATACAGTGATGGTCGGAGAGAGGTAATTCAGTTATTGAGATATTTGTTATGCTTGATTGATTGCTTAGCCCAGTTGTTGTTATAACTAAGTCTAATGTATTCCCAAGCCTGTGAGTCGCATTTGTTATATGCTGTGTTAGGTCAAAGCTATCCAGTAGATTTTTTTGTTCTATAGTTTTGGAGTCTGTTTTCTTATTAAAATGGATGTTCAAGTCTCCATTTAGGATCACCTTATCATATCCGGTAACACATAGTGAGATCAGTTCAGAGAGCTCCTGTATAAATATTGGTGAGTGTCTAGGCGGGCGGTATATTGTGACGATAATCGTTGATTCTGTTTTGAGCTCAATGGCAAGATATTCCATTGACATGAACTCACCTAGTTCTGTGATTCTAGTTTTGAGGAGAAGATTGCTGCAACTCCTCCCCCCCTTCTATTTTTTCTGGGTATTTGAAGAAAATTATAGTCTGGTGGACAAGCTTCTATCATTATTGATGTAGCTGTGTCATTATTTAGCCATGTCTCTACTAGGCAGATGCAATCTAAGTAATTTTTTAATCAGATCATTAACTAAAAAATTATTATTCAGTGATCTGACATTTAGGAGGGCTAATTTTATTTGTTGGACTTCTTTAGAGGAGGTCTGCTTTGGCTTGACCATGATGGCCCTGAGGTTAATAGCAGGTAAACGCATTGATGGCGTATATTTTTCACCATGCCATTGGCTGGTTATGATTACCGGTATGTTTTGAGAGATGGCATGGCAGTTGTACTAAACTGTACTGTAATCTAGTGCTTTCGGGGACATTTGATCAGACGAGATGGCCTTGTGTGATATGGGGGGGGGGACGCTTTGTGCTGCTGCTGCACCTCGTGGCGAGATTGTGTCCTTTGTGATTATCTCTCGTGCTGGTATGAGTTTGATATCCTTGGAGGCCATTAAGGCATGACGCATGTTTGCTGCTAGAAGCCTTGAACCTAAGCGATTTGGGAAGAAGCCATTTGTTTTGAAAGCGTTCTGGGTTATTCCAGAAAACATTGAAATTGTCAATGAATTTCAGTCGGTGTATAAGACATGCAGACCCTAACCATGAATTAAAATTTAGGAGTCGACTAAAGGCTTCTTGTCCTCTGCGAAAGCATGCAATTGGTCCACTGATGGACACATCAGTGTCTATGTACACAGACTGATGTTTGTCTAGTGTGTTCATTAAACGTGTGAAATCCTCTTTCAAAGTCTCTGTGCCCGTCTTCTTTCGCAGGATGTCAAACGATCCAGAGTGAATGACAATTTTTGTTATGCCCGGTCTGATGAGTGTTGGAAGTATTTCGGCCAGCTCTTTCACAGATCTCCAATCAGTATGCAGTCTGTTTTCTGTGTGAGGTTAGCATTTTTCTTTCCAACAGTTTTGGGGCCGTTTGTTTTTGGATTAGGCCTAGTCTGCCGGTTCTTACCACAGTCCTGTGGCCTTGGTGAAGCCTCGCTAGCTGTACCACTAGCCTTCTCAATAGCCGGCATGTTACCTCGTACCTTCGGCGTCGGCTACCACGACGTTCTCCTCTGCGCATGGTAGTCTCTTCACTGTTAGCCATTTGCTCAGTCTGGGTCGTGTTTGCTAGCCGCGTCGCTCGTGGCTCTGTTTTCCTCGTCGTCTCGTCGTTAGCGTGTGCTCCGATGTGCCGGCTGTTAGCTTCGCTAGCATTAGCGTGAGCTCCGGCATGCCCGCTGTGGTAACCTTGACTTCATAATTTCATAAATTCATAATCAAAATGTTAGATTAACCCAGAAAACTGAAAATATCTGTAGTGATGGTAATGTAGGCATTACATAGACTCTCAGAGCACATTTTGGAGAAAACCTGCAGGCCAAGCCTATAGGGTTGTTTACACAGTTGTACAAGAGCCATTCCAACCCCCCAAGAACCAAACACCTTCTAGACATGTGACAATAATAGATTACCATTTTAGGAATGCCAAAGCTGGTTCCTTTCATAGAATAATACAAAGTGTCAGTTTGGTGGATGGGGTTTGGTGCTGGCTCTTGTGGACAACACAAGCCCTATTAAGGAAATGTTAAAACTGCAAGAAGACACCAAAAAGACGCCACCTCATCAACATACCACGGGCCCCCCCCCCCCCTTCCCGGTTGCGACAGGCACCCACACGACAAGGAGATGTTGGGGCAGGCAGCCCAACAAGGAGACCGCTTGTGTTTAGATACTGGTGATTGGTGGAACTAGGTTAAGAAAAGTGAGGTCATGAAATCTATAAGTATTGGAACAGTAAGGATAGAGGGGCAGGCCAGCCAGACCCGCCACACCACACCCAGGGGGTCTGAGTCTGGTCTCCACCACCACCACAGACCATGGTCCGACTTTGCACTACGTGAGTAAAACTGTATATGGAATAATCACTGTTTGTGATAAAGATGCCTATCTTAGACCCAGGTTTAATCATGTAGGTGACAGGGAGTACTATGGTCTTATTTCATTAACATAACATGACTAATATTTATGTACGGTACTGTCTTTGATGAAAAGAGCCAACGTGTGAGGGCTATTGTGATTTACCTCATCAAATCCTTTTTGTACAATCATGTATTATGCTTGAAGTGTCCTGTATATAACCAATGCATTATTCCACTCTCGGCACCACGCTGCAATTAAATGAATATTGAACCATAGCTGCTGGTTGTCCGGTTGTACACACTTATTCTCTACTGGCTAAATTTGGGAGCCCAGATGAGGACCATTGTTTCTATCACACTGTGATCTTTCCCTTCCTCTAGTAGCAACCTCACTGTGCTGTAATTAATAGATATTCATATAGGAATATACAACACCGCTGTTTGCTTCGCTAGTGTTAGCGTGAGCTCCGGTATTCCTGCTATTAGCTTCGTTAGCGTGAGCTCCGTTCTGCTCACTGTTTGCTTCGCTAGCGTCGTTAGCCACGCTTCTAAGTCTCTTTGCTTTGGGTGTTGATATGCGTGTTTCCGAGAGTAGGTTGAAACTATTTCCTGGCGGTACCGGGGGCGAGGTAATAGTCGTGTTCCTGGTTCGTTTATTTCTCCTTTTATCCTTGACGGTGGTCCACTGCTTTGGTCTAGCTCCTTGCTTGTGCCAGGGACCGTCTTTTGGGTGGTGCTGTTCTGTAGCTAGCCTAGGCCAGGTCTCTATCATGGTATTGTTGGCTATATTTGTAGTAGCTTCAAAAATAGAGTCAATGAGTCGCTCATCCTGTTGGATTTGGTGCAGGTTAGAAACTTGTGCCTGGGCAGCTAGGTGGTGTAGTGGGCAAGGCACTCGCCACCAATGTGGAGACGCTGGGTTTGCGTGTTCGAATCCAGCTCTCTACATTGTTTTCAGTTTGGCTGGTCGTCCGTACTAATACAATTGGCAGTATTAGAGGGTGGGAAACTGATGGGTGGGGATCGGGCGTTGTGGACAGCGACTCCTACAGGTCGGTTGGTGCGCCTGCGCAGTAGAATCAGGAAGTGTCGGGGGCAGCGTGAGCCTCCCACGCGTTACTCCTCGCCACTGAGAGATCGAGCTGCGCAGGTGAAAAGATGCGACTGCTGTTACCTCAAGTACCGGAGGGGACTTGTGCTATGTATGACTTAGTCCACATTGCAGCCGGCTTGTGGGAGGCAAGAAACAGCGTTCGTGACAGGGGAGGGTTGAATTGGATGATACGAAATTGGGATGGGAGAAAATATAGAAAATGGGAGAAAAAGTGGCGAAAAAAAAAAGAAACTCGTGCCTCAAGCTCTACAATCCTGTTACTCATCCTCAGGCAGCTAGTGCATTCTGTGGGAGAGCCGAGTCCCGGCATCTTCCCTTATTTATTGTCTTTTCAGGTTAGGCTAAACTGAAGCTAAGCTAGGTACTTAGCTGGTGATGGTGGGTCTTGTTTCCTTTCAGCCGGGGTATTTTTTTTTTTTTTTTTTGACATAATGTACTCAACAAAAGCGACTGCAATTCTTTCTGCAATCTGCCTTAAACAACAATGGATGATATGCAATGAAATTACAGTAGGAAACCCCCTTAGGGGCCCATGTCACAAAAAAATAAAATCACGTGAAAATGTAACTTTGAGCCAACATTAGGACTGAAGTATAAACAAGCTAAATTAAGAGGACTTTGTAATATATTTGCTTTTCAAAAGCTCATAAACACTGTTGGTGAGAATATTATTAAGCTACTGTAGCTGTTCTTGTCATTTTAAGCTATGATGAATGCAATGCTTTTTACAATAATTATATAATTTTCTTATCTCTCCTAGGGTCATTATTGAAGTATTTTGGCACCCCACCTTCTGCCTATAATGTGCAAGAGGATACACCAGCCAAGGTGGATATTGACCAAGCTCAGGAGGACACTAGCCAAGGTACATGATCTCTTTCAAAGTGCTGATATTCATAACCGTTTGTCCAGGATTCTTAAAGTCTTACATTTAATAATCATAATTTTGGGCCTTAAAAAGTCAGATAGGTCTTAAAATTGTATTGGATTAGGAAATGACTTCTATGTTGCGATAACTTATCTGTGTCATGTTTTAATGTGTTTGGGGGGGGGGGGGGTGTCCGGGCTGCAAAGTAAGCAGTATGGTAATAGCCTATCAGGCCAATACATATGGAATTACTTCTTCATTACGTCAGTCATTTTCCTAGTTCTTTGCTGGTATGGCCATGAAATACGTATTAGATTCTATTGAAAGTGGTCTGAAAAAGGTCTTAAAAAGTCTTAAATGTAACCTGTTGAAACCTGCAGGGACCCTGTCCGTCAACATCCACCTTCAGTGAGACCATAAAACCTGCCCATCATGAAGATGATGTGTCACCCACCTCCACAAGCAGCAGTATCACCACCACCACTAAAGATTTGACCTCACAAGACTCTGCACTATGTCCAAGTGTCATAGGCCATACCCAACAATTGTATCAAGGCGACCAATACAGGTCAAAGATATTTCCCCGCCCCAAAATACAGCGAACATGGCTTCTGTATTCGGTTAGCACAGACTCTGTCTTCTGTTTGATATTATATCAAAATAACTGGTTGACTAGTGGATATTTAGGATTCACTATGTGTACCCTTGTGGACACTGAACTCCCTGTAGCAACCCCCCTACCTCTGCTGTTATGGACATAAACTGTGATATTGTTGTCTTTGTAATAATTAGCCTATGTATCTATGTATTTAACTGCATGTAGTATGTATTGTAAGTGATGTTATATGTTCTATGTTGGAACAATGCAATGAAAGCACTGAAAACCAATTGCATTGGTCATTAAATAATCTAATCTAACCTTGCCTATAAGGGGTATTTGAAGACAAGGTGGGACAGGGCGCCGGGAAATTTCGCTGGGAAATCTCCCTTATTTTCAAATCTCAATGTTGACAGCTATGGTACCACCAGACGCCCGTAACAGGCCAGGAAAGACCGTGAATGAAATCTACTGTAAGTACAGTTACTTTTTTATAATGTAAATAGCTCCGCCATTTTAGATTTTTTATTGAGACGCGTTTTTTTTCTAGACATTCACAGAAAGGTAAAGAAACAAACTACGTTCTATTTTATGGCAATAACGTTCAGGGTTGTTCGACCCGTGAGATATAATCCAAAAAATAATGTCAGCTTTCACAGAGGCTGGTGTGAGCTGGATAGTGTAGTTTTAGGACATTTCGATCTCCATCGAAAGCCCTGGGTCTCCTCTGTCTTAGGTCTACAACGCTTTCTTGATCCATTAATTCCTCTGGTCTAATTCATCCGGTTTCTGCCGGGATGCACCAAGATATTTATGAACTCATAAATTGCTAATAACACTTAAAATCATTGGTAAACGTAGTGCTGAAAATATACACTTTGACTGCTTTACTTTGTTTACTCTTGGCTACATTTGAAAAGAATACGCAACATTAATTAATACAGACTGTATTGATCTATTTATAACGTGAAATAAATCTTGGCCCGATACCGGGCCCGTCGGGCTTAAGGGTTTAATACACAACAAAGTACACAACACAACTGCCATACATCGGTGACATACTGTAATCAATGGCGACCTCTCTATCAACGCAGTTGTATATCAGATGATGAGAAAAACCAACAACAGTGGCTTTGCACAACTACTCAAGGCCAGACATGTACATTTGATGTGTTCTTAGCAGAGTAGATGATGTGTTCTTAGCAGAGTAGATGTGTTTTTAGCAGAGTAGATGTTGTGTTCTTAGCAGAGTAGATGTGTTCTTAGCAGAGTAGATGTGTTCTTAGCAGAGTAGATGCTGTGTTCTTAGCAGAGTAGATGATGTGTTCTTAGCAGAGTAGATGATGTGCTCTTAGCAGAGTGTTCTTAGCAGAGTAGATGATGTGTTCTTAGCAGAGTAGATGATGTGTTCTTAGCAGAGTAGATGATGTGTTCTTAGCAGAGTAGATGATGTGTTCTTAGCAGAGAAGATGTGTTCTTAGCAGAGTAGATGTGTTCTTAGCAGAGTAGATGTGTTCTTAGCAGACTAGATGTGTTCTTAGCAGAGTAGATGATGTGTTCTTAGCAGAGTAGATGACGTGTTCTTAGCAGAGTAGATGATGTGTTCTTAGCAGAGTAGATGATGTGTTCTTAGAAGACTAGATGTGTTCTTCGCAGAGTAGATGATGTGTTCTTAGCAGAGTAGATGTGTTCTTAGCAGAGTAGATGTGTTCTTAGCAGAGTAGATGATGTGTTCTTAGCAGAGTAGATGTGTTCTTAGCAGAGTAGATGATGTGTTCTTAGCAGAGTAGATGATGTGTTCTTAGCAGAGTAGATGTGTTCTTAGCAGAGTAGATGATGTGTTCTTAGCAGAGTGTTCTTAGCAGAGTAGATGATGTGTTCTTAGCAGAGTAGATGATGTGTTCTTAGCAGAGTAGATGATGTGTTCTTAGCAGAGTAGATGATGTGTAGTAGATGATGTGTTCTTAGCAGAGTAGATGATGTGTTCTTAGCAGAGTAGATGTGTTCTTAGCAGAGTAGATGATGTGTTCTTAGCAGAGTAGATGTGTTCTTAGCAGAGTAGATGTGTTCTTAGCAGAGTAGATGATGTGTTCTTAGCAGAGTAGATGCTGTGTTCTTAGCAGAGTAGATGATGTGTTCTTAGAAGACTAGATGTGTTCTTAGCAGAGTAGATGATGTGTTCTTAGCAGAGTAGATGTGTTCTTAGCAGAGTGTTCTTAGCAGAGTAGATGATGTGTTCTTAGCAGAGTAGATGTGTTCTTAGCAGAGTGTTCTTAGCAGAGTAGATGATGTGTTCTTAGCAGAGTAGATGATGTGTTCTTAGCAGAGTAGATGATGTGTTCTTAGCAGAGTAGATGATGTGTTCTTAGCAGAGTGTTCTTAGCAGAGTAGATGATGTGTTCTTAGCAGAGTAGATGATGTGTTCTTAGCAGAGTAGATGATGTGTTCTTAGCAGAGTAGATGATGTGTTCTTAGCAGAGTAGATGACGTGTTCTTAGCAGAGTGTTCTTAGCAGAGTAGATGATGTGCTCTTAGCAGAGTAGATGATGTGTTCTTAGCAGAGTAGATGATGTGTTCTTAGCAGAGTAGATGATGTGTTCTTAGAAGACTAGATGTGTTCTTAGCAGAGTAGATTATGTGTTCTTAGCAGAGTAGATGTGTTCTTAGCAGAGTAGATGATGTGTTCTTAGCAGAGTAGATGTGTTCTTAGCAGAGTAGATGTGTTCTTAGCAGAGTAGATGATGTGTTCTTAGCAGAGTAGATGTGTTCTTAGCAGAGTAGATGATGTGTTCTTAGCAGAGTAGATGATGTGTTCTTAGCAGAGTAGATGTGTTCTTAGCAGAGTAGATGATGTGTTCTTAGCAGAGTGTTCTTAGCAGAGTAGATGATGTGTTCTTAGCAGAGTAGATGATGTGTTCTTAGCAGAGTAGATGATGTGTTCTTAGCAGAGTAGATGATGTGTTCTTAGCAGAGTAGATGATGTGCTCTTAGCAGACTAGATGTGTTCTTAGCAGAGTAGATTATGTGTTCTTAGCAGAGTAGATGTGTTCTTAGCAGAGTAGATGATGTGTTCTTAGCAGAGTAAATGTGTTCTTAGCAGAGTAGATGTGTTCTTAGCAGAGTAGATGATGTGTTCTTAGCAGAGTAGATGATGTGTTCTTAGCAGAGTAGATGCTGTGTTCTTAGCAGAGTAGATGATGTGTTCTTAGAAGACTAGATGTGTTCTTAGCAGAGTAGATGATGTGTT
Organism: Notolepis coatsorum; assembly: GCF_963971535.1. Taxonomy (NCBI): domain Eukaryota; kingdom Metazoa; phylum Chordata; class Actinopteri; order Aulopiformes; family Paralepididae; genus Notolepis; species Notolepis coatsorum. The sequence continues at coordinate 43,956 of NW_028174121.1, forward strand.
CTTAGCAGAGTAGATGTGTTCTTAGCAGAGTGTTCTTAGCAGAGTAGATGTGTTCTTAGCAGAGTAGATGATGTGTTTTTAGCAGAGTAGATGATGTGTTCTTAGCAGAGTAGATGATGTGTTCTTAGCAGAGTAGATGTGTTCTTAGCAGAGTAGATGATGTGTTTTTAGCAGAGTAGATGATGTGTTCTTAGCAGAGTATATGATGTGTTCTTAGCAGAGTAGATGATGTGTTCTTTTTCTTTATTTTTGTACTTAAATTGTTATTTGCATTTTTGATTTACAAACATCTCAGACAATACAATTAAACAGACAGAAACAATAAAAAAAATTATAACATCAAAAAGAAAACAGAAATAAAAGAAAGGGGGTGACATGGGTTCATCGGTCAATTCTATCTTTACCTTGTTTATTTACATTTCAATTTATTTTCTTGTTTCCTTTTCATTCTTCTATATGAATTGAAAATGGGGGACCCTGATGGAAACAAGACAAACGTCTTTCTCAGGTCTGCATCCCCTTAACAATTGTATGTATTGAGCCGTACTGTATTGTACCCATTCTGCAATCTGTTAAATAAAGTTTTCATTCATTCATTCATTCATTCATTCATTCATTCATTCATTCATTCATTCATTCATTCATTCATTCATTCATTCATTCATTCAGTCGTTCCTCTTCTTCCTATATTCCTCCCACTTTTCCCATTTTGACTCAAATTTCTCCTCCTGTAGCCTCAGCATATGTGTGATTCTCTCCATTTCCTGTATCCCCTCTATTATTTCTATCCATTTTTCCTTTGTCTGTGTTTCTACCCTGTACCACAGTTTAGTCAATACTTCAGATCAGATATTTGTCTTCTCCCTGAATTTCTTTCTGTGTCAAGTTAGTACTTGACCTGTCTGGGGCATTTCATATCCTACTATTTCATTTATTATCCCTCCTATCTCCTACCAATAGTTTCTTATTTTCTGACATTCCCAGAATATGTGTGTGGTTCGCTACTTCTTGCCCACATTTTCTCCAACATGGCTTCTGTGTTGGCATGTAATTGCCCTGTATTTCTGGTGTTATAAAGAATCTAATTATGTTTTTCCACCCAAACTCCCTCCATATCCTTGATCCTGTGGTTGATTGTTGTATCTTGCATGTGTTATACCATTCCTCCTCTTTTATCTCTATTTCTAATTCCTTCTCCCACTTTTCTTTTATGTACAAGGTTGTAATTTACTTACTGTCCATTATTGCCTGATATAGTGCTGATATAACCCTCCCCTTCCTTCCTTCATATATGTTTGCCATTATCTTAATTATCCCATTCTGTTCTTTGTATCTGTCTTGTTTTATTTCTTTGTTATAGTAATCTCTAATCTGTAAATATCTAAAGTGGTCTCTATTCTCTAGTCCGAATCTTTCTTTCAATTTCTGTAGAGTCTGCATCTCCCATCCTTCTATCATTGTACATATTGCTGTTACCCACCCCCCCCCCCCCCCCCCCCCCCGTTCCCATCTTTTGAACCCATGGTCGTCTATCCCTGGTTTGAATTTGTTGTTGTGTGTTATCCATCTCAGTATCTTGGATTATTTGTCTAGCTTGTATTTCTTTACTATTGTGTTCCATATGTGAATTTGGTAATTGGGTCTAGTAGTTGTTCCTGTCTTCTGAACAGCTCCCTATCTCCTATTATTGCCTGCACTTTGAATCCCTCTCTTCTGGTTTCTATATCTTTCCATTTGGCTTCATAATTCACATTGCACCAGCATGCTACTGTCCTAAACTGTGCTGCATAGTAATAGTCTTCTAAACTGGGTACTGTCATTCCTCCTTTCTCCTTTGGTAGTTGTAGAGTCACATATCTGATCCTTGGTCTTTCCCCCCCCCCCCCCCAAATTAATCTTGATATCTGTCTATCCCATTCCCTGAATTGTTTTTGTGGTATTAATATAGGTAAAGACTGAAATAGGTATAATAACCTTGGTAATATGTTCATCTTAATGATTTCGATCCTTGAGCTAAAATCTAGGGGCATAACTGTCCATCTTTCTAGGTATCTCTTGGTTTTCTGATTAATCTGCTTATAGTTTGCATCGTATAACCCCTCCACCCCTCTTGTAATGTTCACCCCTAGATACTTGATCCTGTCCATGTCCCATTTAATTTTGTATTTTTCTTTGATCTCTATCGTTGGAGTGTAGTTCAGTGCTAAAGTCTGTGTCTTCGTCACGTTTAGTCTATACCCTGAGTAATATCCATATTCTGTCAGTAAATCCATCAGTATCGGGAAGCTTGTGTCTGGTTGTCTCATATCCAACAGTACCAATTTATGTTCTGTTCCCCTTATCTCCACCCCTTTGATGTCTTTGGTCTGTCTAATTAGTTGAGCCAGTGGTTCGATGAATACATCGAAGAGCGTGGGCGAAAGACAACAACCCTGTCTGGTAGCTCTCTCTAGTTTAATCCGGTCCGTCAGACTACCATTTACCTTAATCCTTGCTGTCGGTTCTTGATATAATGCCCTAATTGTTTTCATAGCGTTTTTGTCGAATCCAAATTTCTCCAATACTTTATATAAAAATATCCAGCTCACACTGTTGAATACTTTTTCTGCATCTAGGCTAACTAATACTGCACTTCCTCCTTCCTTTTGTATCTCCTCTACTATCTGCACTGTCTTCCTTATGTTATCCTGTGTCTGTCTTCCTTTAATGAATCCGGTCTGGTCTTCGTCTATAATATCTGTCATAAATGTCTCAAATCTTTTGGATATTATTGATGTATACATCTTGTAATCTACATTAAGTATGGACACTGGTCTGAAACTGCTACATAGTTCTCTATATTTCCCTTCTTTTGGAATTGTAGTAATTATGGCTTCTTTCCATGAAGGTGGCATTGTGCCTTCTTTCATCGTGTGTCTGAATGCTGCTTCTAATATGGGGCTCAGTTCCTGTCTAAATGTTTTGTAGAATTCAGAGGGGAATCCGTCGCTACCCGGTGACTTACTGTTCTTTGCTTTACTGATCGCATTCCCCACTTCCTGTTATGTAATCTCTGCGTTTAATATTTCGTTCTGTTCCTTCCCTATTGACGGTAAATCTAGTTTTCTTAAAATGTCTCCATCTCCTCTTCTCCTGCCGCTATCGGTTGTGTGTATAGTTTCTTATAGTATTCTTCAAATGTCTTCTCTATTTCAGCTGGTTCTCTTAGTATTTTGTTTGTGTTTGTGTCCCTTATTTTGTGTATTGTGTTCAGTTTTTGTTGTGTCCTGATTCGTCTAGCTAAAAGTCTGGTCGCTCTCGGTCCTCCTTCATAGTATGTCTGTTTCATGTATCTAGCTTTCTTCTCTATTTTTGTCAGCAGTTCTTTGTTTATCTTTCCTCTAACGTCCTTTACCTCTCTAAGTGTCTTTTGGTTCTTTGAGTTTTGGTGTTCTTTCTCTAATTCTTTCAGTTTCTTTATTAAGTTCTGGTATGTCTCTATTCTGGCCCTCTTGAGTAATGCCGTCTTTGCTATACATTTTCCTCGTATTACTACCTTTAGTGCATCCCATAAAATGTTTGGGTCTACGTCTCCATTGTCATTTTCTTCTCTGTATCTAATTATGTCTCCTTTTACTTCGTTAACCAAACCTTTGTTATTTAATAGTCCTACGTTCAGTCTCCAAACTGTATTTCGCCGTCTACTTTTAAGATTCATTGTCAGATATATTGCGCTATGGTCTGATATGTCCGTTACCGCTATCCTGCAGTCTTCTACCCTGTATCTGTCCCTTGTTGTCATGAGAAAATAGTCTATCCTTGAATATGTTGTGTGTGGATGTGAATAATGTGTGTATTCTCTGTCTAGTGTGTGCATTTCTCTCCATATATCCATGATTCCTAATTCTGTCATTTGTATATTAATATATTTGCTAATGTTTGTCCTCCATTTCTTTGTGCTTGTCGTATCTATGTCATAGTTCAGTACTACATTAAAATCACCTGTACAGATTAGGACCCCTTCCCCTTCCATCGCTATGATATCAAAGATTGTTTCAAATAGATAGTTCTCACTTTCTGGTGGAGCATACACATTCACTAGTGTTACCATTTGACCTTCCATTTTCCCCTTGACCATTACATACCTCCCCTCTTTATCCCTTATTTCCCTTATCATTTCAAACTTCACTGTGTTCTTAATTAGTATAGCTACTCCTCTTCTAAAGTTCTGTTTAAAAGAACTATAAAACAAATTCTCATACCCGAATCTCTTCAGTTGTCCATGTTATTGTGATATTAGATGTGTTTCCTGTAAGAAGATAACCTGCGCCTCTTCTTTCTTAAGTTTTGTCATCACCTTACTCCTTTTGACCGGACTATTCATACCATTAACATTCAACGATATAATTTTGATACCCTTAACTTGTGTCATATTTCTTTTCCACTTGTTCTCCCGTTCTACCCATGTCACATAAAATAATATTTGTGGTTGTAGCCATTGCTATCCCTGTCTGATTTACATACATATAACCATAATAAACAATAACATCAACATTAACATTTGGTACTTCCATGGTAGTAGAGGATCTCAGTCGTATCCCTCTTTCCCCCGCTGGCAGGTGCGGAGTAGTGGCTCTCCTAGTGAGATGGCTCCCCCTAGTGGCTAAAAGATGCGCACTATACATGTCCAACTTGTTCTGTGTGCGACCTCCGAGCTCCCGGTCAAAGCTCTGCATTAGTCACTTTCATGTTCCCGTCTATTAGTATTATGTCACGTGTAATCCTGTGGTTCTTTCATGTCTGTCCAACATGTGTTTTTCCCAACATATCTCTTGAATCTCCATGTCCTTTTTTATAACTTTTGGTATAATTATCTCAAATGTCATGAAAGTCATTTTCATGTTTACATTTACTTGTATTGTGTGTGTCTCATGTATACCACTCCAATGTGTATTTCTCCCAGTGTATTTCTTGAATTTCCTTGTCGTTTCTTTTTATTTCTTTTTCTTTTTTCTTTTTTTATATAACATTTGTTGCAATTATATATACCATCCTATCTTATTCTCATGTTCATATTCCCTCGTATTGTGTGTCACGTGTATTTCTGTGTTTCCTTCATATCTGTCCAACGTTTATATTGGTAAGTCTTTCATATTGATATTGTATTGTACTTATCCTTCCTTGGGTCACTGTGTCCCCTCTCGTCTCCTCTCTGCTCCCCTTCCCTGTGTCTTTTCGTCGTTCTTCTCAGTTGATCCGCTTTGAATCAGTTCAGATCCCTGTCACGTTCCCGTCCTCCTCTCCTCGTCCTCGTCCATCGACCCTGGTCCATCTGCACGCCTTCTCCAACCTCTGCATCAGCGTCGGCCTCTCTCCTTCTCCTCCCGGCACCCTCCCGAAAACCTCGACAGGGTCGTTAAGATCAGCGGCAAGATAATTGGGAAGGACCAGGAGCCACTCAGCAGCATCCACAAGAAACGGACAGTTAAAAAGGCCTCCCAAATAGTTGTAGATAACACACACACCCTTCACACCCATTACAAACTAATGCCCTCAGGCCGTCGATACAGAGCCTCATCACTGAACAAAAGGGGCTTAGGTAGCTTCGTGCCAACCTCCATCAGACTGCGGAACACCTAGGTCTGGTGGAGGCCGGACTGCCCCCCCCCCCCCCCCCCCCCAAGGACTTTGGACTACTTAAAATAGACTCCCCCTTCCACCTGATGGACCATATTATGTACCTGTACTACTATTATTTATTATTTATATACATACAGAACTGCTCCACATAGTTTTTAATATATCATGCTTTAAGTACTGTAGTTTTAATGTAGTTGGTGTTTTTTTATATAGTGGTCTTTTTATTGTAGTTTTAACTATTTTTTTTATATATAGTGGTGAGTGTCTATGTATTGTGACTGTGTGTTTGTCTTTCAACCACTGCACAAATGAAGTTCCAAAAGGAAAATAAAGTCATTTGAAGTTGAAGTACATCCTCTCCGGTTCATGTCCCTCGTCGCTTCCCACACATCGTTGTACACCTTGATGCCTTCTTTCCAATGAACCTTCAGTGTGGTCATTGGTGATTGAAATCTGATTCCTTTCTCTTTCAAAGCCTTTTTTATTTCAACATAGCTCCGACGTTTTACAGCCACCTCTGTTGAATAGTTATCCTCTGTCCCTCCACCTCCATCTTCGTCTGCCACGCTGCTCTGAGAATGTTTTCTTTGACTTCGAATTTCAAGAAATTAACTATAACTGCTCTCAGTGGTCTGTTTATCTGTGGCTTCGCGCCTGGGCCCTGTGCACCCTTTGAATGTCTATCTTGGCGAGGTCTGACATTTCAAATTATTTTCTAATTAGGTTGTCTACATATTTGGTCATCGAGTCTCCTTCTATCCCTTCTCTCAGTCCCCATATTCGTATATTATTTCTCCTTGACCTCCCCTCCAAGTCCATTAGCTTTTCTCTCATAATGTTTTCATAATGTTTTGTTGTTCGAATTCCTTGTATTTCTGTATTCCATTCCTCCGTTTCAGCTGTCCTTTTCTTCTAACATCCTTATGTCTTTTCTCTTGTTTTCTGTAATTTTTCATCAATTTGTCTCAAGTCTCTTATTTATTTCTTCTCTGAGCTCGTCCTGACCCTTCTTTAATTCTTCTCTGAGTCTGTCGATATGTTCTGAATGTTCTGCGTGTTAGCTTGGTTAGCTATTTGCGCTAGCTTGCTGCTAGACTGTATGTTAGTTAGTAGCTCCTCAGCCCAGGTGGGCATTTCTGCCTGTGTCATGCTAGCTTGGTTTACCTTCTGCGCCACTCCCTCGTGTCGATAACTTTTCTCCTGTGTTGTATTTCTTCTGGGGTTCGTTTTTCTTTCGCTTGATCTCGTGTCCATCCTTCCCTTCTCTTTTATCATTGAATTGTCACTTTTTATGTTGTTTTAGACATTTTTACTTCCTTTTCGATGTTCTTTGACCGGGAGCTCTTTTCAATGGCCGCCTACCCGAACATCTCAAACCGGAAGTCCCGATGATGTGTTCTTAGCAGAGTAGATGATGTGTTCTTAGCAGAGTAGATGGGAGGCCATGTTCGGAGAAGCCGCCCACTCCTCACCGTTCTTACCTCGACTTCCATTTCTTGTAAAAATGCTTTCAAGTGGCGAATTGTGTCTTGACACGTGGAACACATGTTTAGACGGCAGCATTTATATCTCCAGTTGAGATATAGGGGTCGGCGCAGGTGTCCGCAGTCCTGCGAGCTATCAGGTGCTACACATCCACCCCTGAAGGCCCAGAAGATGAGGGATCTGTGAGACGCGTGGATCAGGGTAGTGATTACCGTGCTTCTGATCACAGAAGTCGGGGGAACCTGTCTGTTCAATGTCAGCCGTGACCAGCGGACAAGATGCGGCTTCTCTCACGTCCCGGGCCCATTACTGTGGGGCGGAGGCCCCTCAAAGGAGCACCCCTGACTAATGGGAACTTGGTGTGTGTGTGTGGTGTGTGTGTGTGTGTGTGTGTGTGTGTGTGTGTGTGTGTGTGTGTGTGTGTGTGCGTGTGTGCGTGCGTGCGTGCGTGCGTGCGTGCGTGCGTGCGTGCGTGCGTGCGTGCGCGTGCGTGTGTGTGTGTGTGCGTGTGCAGTTCTGAACTCGAAGAGCTCCGGTGACAAACACAGGTAACGCAAAAAGCGTGTGTTTTACAATTTCCCTCCCTCGTAAAGGTCCGGTCGTAAACCGAAAATTTACGCCCTTCATTAGACGTAATACAATGCACATAACTCTCACATATAACAATTGGGATAGCCATAAAGTAACCTTTTTATACCTTCTCAAATCTGTGACTCGTAGGTGACCCTGGTCAAGGCGGTGTTTCGGGGCAGTCAGATTTATAACCGATGTCTATCCGCCTGATCGCCTCCCCACCCAACCTTCCAACCCCACCCTCTGCATTTTTAGGGAATTAATGGTGCCAAAATGTTAAACGACTTTAAATAATTTACCTTACGTAGAACCTATCAGAAATATTAGCCTTGAAAGTGTGATTTACAACTTGCGACGACGCTTTCTTCGTTTCGAGTTAGATTTCACTTTGATTAATGTCTGACTGCCATTTTATAGCCAGCTTTGGGAGGCTAGAAAACCCCCGGGTCTCTGCTCTTCTGCTGTTTCTTACCTTAAGCCTCGCCCCTGGGTCTGTCCATTAAGGAGAAATATGAGGTGTAAAAAAGAGTTCAGGTGAAGGCACTGTAAATGAACAACTGGACAGCTCACAGAGCTCTATTGCAGCACAGCATTCCCCCGGAAGACTTGATAGCGAGAACATGAGGCCTGTTGCTTTACTTTGACCCAACCTCTAGCACAAGAGCCTCCAATTCATCAAAGTGAGGAGGTTTTAGTTTGTAAACTCCTCTCGCTAGGAACCCCCCCCCCCCCCGCCATCTACAAACCTCTCTACACTCTCAGTGACCAAACTGACCCCATGGCTGGACAGCGGACCTCATCCTATCGCACCCTGTTTCCACACAGAGGGGGTGTGCTGCTCGGGAACTCTTTAAACCCAGTCAAACCCGAAACACAGCTTTATTTCTCAATATTTTTTTTCCATTTCATGCACGCAGTAGAGAATGATGAAACATAAAGGAAACGTCCAGTCTTTCTGTTCATTCACCAGCCGTCCAACATGGCACAGTCAGTTGCCTGATGGTCATCAACGTCAATAGGCGTGACACACACACACACACACACACACACACACACACACACACACACACACACACACACACACACACACACACACACACACACACACACACACACACACACACACACACACACGCACACACACACACAGCAGGGGGCCCATCAGCGTGATGAAACAGGTCGACTCTCCCCGCAGTTTGAGGTGGAATGAAAAACAAATGTCACGGAGGGTGACAGAGAGCGTCTGTGTCTTATCAGTCGGGGCCGATGTGAGTGATGGCTCTTATCTGGACCCCCTGCTCCACTGCTGTTTATTATCCCAGGATGGCAGGGCCATGCTTGTGGGAGAGAGAGAGAGAGGAGAGAGAGGTCTGGGAGCCCCCTTCCATGATCCATCACTCTGGAGGTCCCCTTCTCCTCCCTTATCTGACCGCTACATGGGATAACCAACAGCACGCAGAGCCATCTGACTGAGCAGCTCTGAGGCAGGAAGCCATTCCTCTGCTCACTTTATCAGCCCAGGTGAGTTACTGTATGGAGGAGGAGGGTGGGGGGGGGGGGGGGGGGAGGGGGGGGGCGGCTGAGTGTGCTGGTTGCTCTTTGTTGAATGAATAAATGAATTAAAACTTTATTTAACAGATCGCAGAATGGGTACAATACAGTACGGCTCAATACATACAATTGTTAAGGGGGTGCAGACCAGAGAAAGATGTTTGTCTTGTTTACATCAGGGTCCCCCATTTTCAATTCATAGTGACATTTATGACATACACAACATACATGACATCATGACATTTATGGCATAGGGACATACATGACATACAGGTATATAGTACTGTTACATTTGTGACATATACAATATGCAAATATACATTACTGTTACCCATAGATCCTAACAGAGATTATATACATATGATGTGGAGGAGAATGTACATTAGGAGGGGGTGGGGGGGGGGTGAGTTTTTTTGTTGTTGACCTTTACGGTGGCCAGTTTTGAATTGCAGCCTCCCGTAGGTGCTCTTTAACAGCGGTTTTGAAGGTGGGTAGGGATTCACATATTTTTACGGCTGTGGGTAGGGCGTTCCACATTGTTGTGGCATAATTGCGGAATGTGTTTAGTAGTCCCTTGTTTGTGCCGAATCTGGGTTGCACATGATTTGTGGAACTCCCTCTGGTGTTGTGGGTGTGGTATTCACTGACCTTTGGGAAGTATTTCGACATGTACATGGGTACCTGTGTGGTGTAGTGTATCTTGTAGACCAGGCCCATTGCAAGTTGCTGTACTCTGTCGTCTACTCTAAGCCATCCTAGGTAGTCAAAGTGGGCAGGGGTGAGGTGGGTTCTAGGAGTAAGGTCAAGTAGTAGTCTGACTAGTTTATTTTGTGATGTTTTTAATCTTGTTTTTAGCGCCTTTGAGGTGCTTTGGTACCATGAGGTGCAAGCATAGTCGTAGTACCCTTGAACGAGTGCTCCTGCCAGAGTCTTCAGGGTATTCTTGTTTACCAGAGAGGAGATCCGGTACAAGAATCTAGTTCGTTGGTTGACTTTTTTTATTACATTGGATGCCATTTTGTCACAGGAAAGATTTGCCTCTAGGATGGAACCCAGGGCCCTCATTCATCAACGTTGCGTACGCACAGATATGTGCTTAACCCGTGCGTACGACCATTTCTAAGCAAAGTGTGGGATTTATCAATTTGAACGTGAACTTGACTTTGTGCGTATGTCTACGCACAGCCCAGAGCATGCGTAGCTGGCGCCCGTTGGTAGAATATATTATTACAACAAGGAAATAAACTTCTGTGCATTAGTTTCAACACTGGCGTGTTCTGTATGAACCGTAATTCATTATAGTTCATTGTAAAATAGCAACAGTAGTGTAATTATGGTCAAAACCCTATAAATAGCATTTGGAATAATAGGTCTTTATCTCCGAATGAATGCAGCATGGTTTATATAGCGTTATCGGAATATACAGGGTGCACTGACTGCGCTCCGCGTAACTCAACTCGTTATTATTTTGCGCACAGACCGCAGAAACACGGGAACGTTTTGATTATATTTAAAAGGCCTTATGTTAAACGAAACAAGTGGAATTTTCGAAGCTGTAAGCAGAATACAAGTCATATGAACACCCACGATATAGTGTTCTTCCTCCTTCCTACTGTATAAGAAAGAATAAAAAACGCATTGCAACAAAACCCTTGCAATAATGTGTCTTAAATGAATGAAAAGCATACATGCTCTGGACACAGAGCATATATCGTGTGGGTGATATGACTTGTATTATGCTTACAGAATTCCACGTATTTAGTTTTACAATGTCAAAGCCTTTTAATATAAATCAAAACGTTCCCGTATTTCTGCAATCTATGCGCAAAATAATAAGGAGTTGAGGTAGATACACACTCAGATTACATGCTGGTATGCTGATAGAGTAGTAAACTATTATATGAATATAATATGAATATGATATGATATAAGGTATACACTGGTCCGTCGCATACACTGGTATGCGCAAGTTACTGTTGCATAATGTAGGCTATGGCTGCTATTATATGTAATTCATATAGGCTACCTAATAGTATATGATTTTTAGAGGCATCTATTTTGTTGTCGGTATTAGGCTAATACCGACAACAACAGGGGGGGACCCTGATGTAAACAAGACAAACGTCTTTCTCTGGTCTGCATCCCCTTAACAATTGTGTGTATTGAGCCGTACTGTATTGTACCCATTCTGCAATCTGTTAAATAAAGTTTTCATTCATTCATTCATTCAAAATTGATGCCTCTAAAAATCATATTATAGCCAATCGAACACAACTAATAAAGGCATTCATATTACAGCACGGTTATAATGACACACATGAATTGAAAATGGGGGACCCTGATGTAAACAAGACGAAAGTCTTTCTCTGGTCTGCATCCCCTTAACAATTGTATGTATTGAGCCGTACTGTACTGTACCCATTCTGCAATCTGTTAATAAAGTTTTCAATCAATCAATCAAACCACCACGCCAAACAGTGGTCAACGAACGGTCTTTATTAGTATTTTGAGCTGTCCAGGCAGAATTGCAGCAATGGTCTTAGGGAGCCGTTGATATCTGACATCACTGTGTACTAGTTAGCCTTTTATTTATCCCATAACACCGGTTGTGTCTTCTTGGTTCAACAGCGCCAGGAGCGCCTCAGTGAACAATCTCCCGTGAAGTTTCTCAGAGTTCCGCTCGGGTCAGTCCATTATTTCACATCCCATGGGGGGTGTTTCATGACCATATATGGATAATCATGCACAAGCATTGACGGTAGAACAAAGAGGTATTTATCAACACGGAGGAGCGTAGGACCTGTGTACGCACGGTTGATAAATCAATTTTTCTTTGTGCGTGCACACATTCTAAATTCTGAGCTTACGTATGAAAATAGAATACTTTCTAAGAAAAATTGATAAATGAGGGCCCAGGCATGTATTTTCATCTTTCCTTGTGACAATATTGTCACCCACTGTAACTGAGAAGCCGTCGGTCTTGCTGAGTTTGTTATTTGATCAGAAGAGAATGGACTCTGTTTTGCCCATATGTAATGATAGTTTGGGTTTTTGCAACCTGGAACTTGTTCTTGTCAGAGACCAGCAGGGCTGAGTCATCCGCGAACAAGAACAAGTTGCAGTCACAAGCTGACGACATGACATTTGCATAAATTAGCAACAGTAGCAGTCCTAGTATGCTTCCTTGTGGAACACCACAGCTCACTGGGAGGGGGGGGGGGGGATAGGGTACCGTTTACCTCCACCATCTGTTCTCTCCCCTCCAGGTAGGATTGCATCCAGCTCACTGATAGACTATCAAAACCAATTGCTTTTAGCTTGTCAATCAGAATGGAGTGATTGACAGTGTGGAAGGCGTTTTGGAGGTCCAGCATGACCATGCTTCCGCAGTATTTGCCCGCATCCACCTCTTGTTTGATGTGGTCGTTCAAATAGAGAAGGCATGTGTCAGTGGAATGGGATGTTCTGAAACCAGATTGGAATTCGTAGATTCGATTTTTTTTCCGCTAGGTACTTTTACACATTAACACGTTAAACGTGCCAGCCTATTTGAATCCACCAATTGAACAGTACAGGAAAAGATCTTGTAGAGCGTATTTTCACCCTACACAATGTGGTAGGGGCACTACACCAGCGGCACGGTGGTGTAGTGGTTAACACTGTCGCCTCACACCAAGAAGGTCCAGGGTTCGATTCCCACTTGGGGACCAGTTTTCCATGATGCCAGGTACCCAGGTGGGGTATCTCCCAGGCCTTTCTGTGTGGAGTTTGCATGTTCTCCCCGTGCTCGCAAGGGTTTCCCCCCAATAAGATAAACCCAATGGAAAAACATGCACAACAACAGATCGCTAACGCTGTGGCGTCCTTGACGAAGACGGACAGGAGCACTTGGATTGGTCCCCGGGGCGCGCTCACGTTGACGCCCTATCTACTCCCGGCTGCCCATGGGGGGAAGGACGACGGGATGGGTTAGGCGCAGACACTCTATCGCATCGTCGACTGAGAAAAAGACAATGCATGTGTGTGTGTGTGTATCCTGTGTGTGTGTGTGTGCCGCTCCAATTGTATGTCCAGTTCGTTGCATGCCGATTAAAGACCCCCTAAAGAGGTCCTCCATTATAAAAAAAAAAGCTCTGTTACCTCTGTTACCAAACTGTTACCGCTCTGTTACCTCTAAACCCAGCTCTGTTACCCAGCTATGTTACCTCTGTTACCCAGCTCTGTTACCTCTGTTACCTCTGTTACCCAGCTCTGTTACCCAGCTCTGTTACCTCTGTTACCCAGCTCTGTTACCCAGCTCTGTTACCTCTGTTACCCAGCTCTGTTACCTCTGTTACCCAGCTCAGTTACCTCTCTGTTACCTCGGTTACCCAGCTCTGTTACCTCTGTTACCTCTGTTACCCAGCTCTGTTACCCAGCTCTGTTACCTCTGTTACCTCTGTTACCCAGCTCTGTTACCCAGCTCTGTTACCTCTGTTACCCAGCTCTGTTACCTCTGTTACCCAGCTCTGTTACCTCTCTGTTACCTCTGTTACCTCTGTTACCCAACTCTGTTACCCAGCTCTGTTACCCAGCTGTTAGAGAGCGAGAGAGAGCTCCCGTTCTACAGTCAATATACAGTGTTCTCGCTGCACAGACCCGGCAATGCCCCCGACCCTCCACCAGAGCAAGGCCAGAGAGAGAGAGAGAGAGACACACATTGGAAAGAAACAACCCAAAACCAGAGCAAATTGAAATGCTATTTGGCCCTAAACAGAGAGTACACAGTGGCAGAATACCTGAGCACTGTGACTGACCCAATACTAAGAAGATCCTTGACTAGGTACAGACTCAGCGAGCACAGCCTAGCCATCGAGAAAGGCCGCCATAGGCAGACCTGGCTCCCAAGCGAAGACAGACTGTGAGGATTCGCCTGTCCCTGGACCTTTTTTCCCTGTCTACTCTCCTCAACAGCCCCCACCCTTGCGAGGACTTTTCCCTGTCTCCTACTCTTCACCAGCCCCCACCCTTGTGAGGACTTTTCCCTGTCTCCTACTCTTCACCAGCCCCCACCTTTGGACATTCTTGTTCCCCTACCTTCACGCACCTGTTGGGAGTTTGCGATCAGCTCGGGAGAGTACTTAGGTTGCTGACTCCCCTCCAGTCCTTGTCGGGTCGTTCTGTGTTCTGTACGCTGGTTCTGTACGTTACCATCTACTGCCGTTTCCTGGAGTGGGACATCGTCTTCGCTCTCTATACTTCCACGGGAGGATCCCTTTGTTCTCACTCCAGACGTCGTGTTGCTACCATCACCTGCCGCGTCTCCGGCGTGAGACGACGTGCCAGCCATCACCACCTGTCGCCGTGTGCCTGGAGTGGGACACCGCCTTCGCTCTCTAATTATCTACGGGAGGACTCCAGTGTTCCCACTCCAGACGTCAACCCGGCTCGCCATCGCTCCCTATTCCACGGGGGGATGGCGTGTTCTCCCTCGGACCCCGGCTCGCCATCGCTCCCTATTCCACAGGGGGATGGCATGTTCTCCCTCGGACCCCGGCTCGCCATCGCTCCCTATTCCACGGGGGATGGCGTGTTCTCCCTCGGACCCCGGCTCGCCATCGCTCCCTATTCCACGGGGGGATGGCGTGTTCTTGCCCCGGTCCCCTGGGACCCCCTTTGTTCTGCGCTGCCCGTCTGCAGCATCCGAGGAGGAGGAGGAGGATTCCTTTCTGAGCAGCAGAGCCCTACTCGGTGTAGGGACGGAAGAGGATCCCCGTGCCCGGCCTCCGCCGTTGGGCCCCCGGTCCCCGTGCCAGGCCTCCGCCGTTGGATTCCTGTCCCCGTCCCCAGCCCCTCTCTCCGGGCCTCTGTCCCAGTCTCTAGCCCGCCTCTCCGGGCCTCTGTCCCTGTCCCCCTCTCCAGTGCCCCTAGTCCCTTAGCCTGTTCGCCTGTTAAAGGCACAGTGCCGCAGTTTTCATATTTCATGGACTCTAGTGTTTTTTGTGTTCTCCCTTAAAGGGACTGTGCCGCTTTTTGTTATATAATAAATATTGCCCTGTTTTGGCTTACTCTCATACCTGTCTTGTGTTGTGCTATTGGGGTCGGTTTCAAACCATAACACAGACCCACTGCACCAGGGTTCGAAATTAACGGGGGCTTGGGGCATAATGCCCTTGAAAATGGACAAAATGCCCTCGAAACTCAGTTAAGGGGGGCACTTAATGCCCCCGACAGTTTACTAATTATATATATTTATCCGGTAATGGATCGTCTGTGTAGCGTACGGTTCAGATGACGCGCAAATAAAAAAAATCATTTGGCGGAGCCCGGGGAGCCGGTGTTCTGCACTGGCTGCAGGCAGCAGCAGCCCGTTGCTAGTCAGTTTGTGTAAAAATGGCACGCACAATATAAATCAATCTTCATTACGACTTTAAAAACATAGCCATTAACATTACATAGGCCTACACACATCTTGCCATATCGTTAGCAGTTTGTAAACACAACGCACGTTTTAACTATTGTAGCCCGACGCAGCCCGCAAGCTACTACTGTACAGTCAATGAAATGTTACCGTAGCTACTAACTAGCATAGGAGGAAATGGGGGTCGGAGAGGCGGGGTGTTTAAAGACAATGATAGGCGTTTATTCAACATCCAAGAAGGCTAACATACAACTGTGTTTTACTAACTCCTGCTTGTTGATGTCCTAACGTGACCGGAGCTGAAGATGCCACACGCTAAAATGTCCGTGGGGACCCGGCGCCAACCCATAGATAGTTCCAACTCACCGAATTACGCAATCGATTGATTGATTGATTGATTGATTGATTGAAAAGTTTATTAACAGATTGCAGAATGGGTACAGTACAGCTCAATACATACAATTGTTAAGGGGATGCAGACCAGAGAAAGACTTTAGTCTTGTTTACATCAGGGTCCCCCATTTTCAATTCATCATAACATAATGACATACATGACATACAGATAGACAGTACTGCTACATCTATACATTTATGACATATCAGATTTGTAAATACAGTACTGTTTGTGATACAAAAAGAGTCCAGAAAAAGAGTGTATATACATTTGGCGTAGAAACTGTACATTGGATCCACCACAGTTGCACTCAATATTTAAATAATGTTAGTCTAAATAAATGTAGACAGAAACATAATAATTTCAAGCAGAAAACGAATCTTTCCATTAAGAACTGACAATCAGGGAATTTAAACATGGTTGACATTGTTTTTGTGTGTTTATATTAATTAAAGAAAGGAAAGTCTAGTGCTGGCTGAGCATATTGTTTGTTTGCACTAAGTTAATTAATACTTTGACAAATGTAGCCTATATTTTTCAGTCAGTTCGGTCTTTGTGTGCCAAACATTATTTAAGGCTGTAAACACTGTGAACCTTTTATTTTATTTTTAATAAATGAGAAGCATGTTTAGATTTGAGTGTAATAAAAATGTACGTATATCGAACTGAAAACCGTGACCCCAAAATCGTGATACGAACCAAACCGTCCATTTTGTGAACCGTCCCACCCCTACCGTTTATCATAAAAATTCAGTGCCCCCGAAATACAAAAAAAAGCCCCCGAAAATCAATTAAGGGGGGCAAAAAAAGCCCTTGAAAAAAAATGTTAATTTCTAACCCTGCACTGCACACAAGATGAGGTGGAAGCAAGCTCCACTTCTTAACAACCTGCCCACTATACCAAGATATATACTTCCCACAAATTGCAAACACCCAAAGAGACTTTGAAAACATGGACAATAACTCAAAACTCCCATACCTACTGGGAGAAATACAAGAATGTGAAATAAAGCCCATTTGAATTGAAGAGAGAGAGATAGATAGAGCATGTCTGTGTGTGTTAGAAAGAGAGAGATAGAGAGAGAGCATGTCTGTTTGTGTGTGTGTGTTAGAGAGAGAGCATGTATATGTGTGTTAGAAAGAGAGAGAAATATAGAGAGAGAGCATGTCATTTTGTGTGTTAGAGAGAGATATAGAGCACGTCTGTGTGTGTTAGAAAGAGAGAGAGAGAGAGAGAGAGAGAGAGATAGAGAGAGAGAGAGAGAGAGAGCATGTGTGTTTGTGTGTTAGAGAGAGAGAGCATGTCTGTGTGTGTGTGTGTTAGAGAGAGAGCATGTACAGTATGAGCTAGCTACGTTAGCTAGCCGGCCCGCTTGGCTCAATATAACATTAGCTACAACAGCTAGCCGGCCCGTTTGGCTCAATATAACGTTAGCTACGTTACCTAGCCGGCCCGCTTTGGCTCAATATAACATTAGCTACAACAGCTAGCCGGCCCGTTTGGCTCAATATAACGTTAGCTACGTTAGCTAGCCGGCCCGCTTGGCTCAAACATAACGTTAGCCAACATAACATTAGCCTTAGCCACAATAGCTAGCCGGCCCGAGAGAGAGAGAGAGAGAGAGAGAGAGATATCCACAGCGGGAATAGAATAGAGTGCATTAAAAACTCACCAAACGTCCAAGAGGATGGAGACAACCGCGTGGAGTTGACGAAGTTCATCTGCCGAATGACCGTCCTCTTCATCTTGGCATAACAATGCTGCACGCGCTCTCTCTAGGTTAGCTAACGCTAGTTAGCCTTTAGCTAAGCTAGCTACTAGCCGACATCATCATGGCTATCCCGACTGAACCACACGTTAGCACTCGATATTATAACGTAGCTAAAGCTAACTAGCTGTCCCTGCCTTTAGCTAAGCCGACATGGCTAGCCTGACTGAACTGTCTAACATGCAACAACTTTCATATTCAGTCCATCTGCCGAATGACCGTCCTCTTCGTCTTGGCTGGCATAACTAAGCATAACCTCAATGCTGCACGCGCAAAATAGTCAAACGCAGCTGACGCACACCAGCCGACTGTACACATGTAAGTAACCCCTCCCTTCGTTGAAACCAATAGTATGTCTGCTGCAGAGCCCCAGAGCTCCAATAGTGAGTATGTCTGCTGCAGAGCCGCAGAGCCAGGAACAAGTCAGACACATTCTACAAACGTGTCTAATGTGAAATATATAAGCATATAAGCAAAACTAGATTTTAGGTCTATGATGAAAAAGGGCCTCGCGGGAAGGGGGGCCTCGCAAAAAAAATAAAAATAAAAAATAAATAAATAAAAAAATAATAAGAAATAAGAAATATTTTTTTTTAATTAAAAAAAAAAAAAAATTCTAATACTGAATAAATGTCTTCACATGTACACACCCATATGCCTGGCCACACCCACATCCGCTCCTCTACATAAGTGGGGATGTGGCCATACTAACAGCTCCTTCCCAAGTCTTTCACCACCGAAGGCGAAGACCACTAGGTCCTCAGTGAGTCCGAGCAGAGCGCTCTCTATACTCATATAACTATGGTTATAGGATAACCGTATGTTATATGTGACTGGGCATGGGGGCGCGGGACTTGTTGAGGTAAGGTCCAATTTTTTTTTTTTACATATTGTGAAAGTACAGATTCATACCTTAAAAATAAGCCATAACTTGAACATTTTGGTGGGATATTTTTCAAGCTACAGCCTATGAATCATGGTGATATCAGTAAACGCATTCAGAGATGAATGGTCTTCGAACTTGTGGAGAGGTTCACACCTGTGATTTAATCAACTACAACCCTACCCAGAATGCATTGTATTCCATGGCCCCCCTCTCTCTGGGGACATTAACACCTTGCATCAGGCTCTTTTGTTATGGCAATGACTCTGTCTTGTGGCAAGTTGTTGTGGCAGTTGAAGTATTTGCCTTGTAAGTCTAAAAGCTAAATGACTAAATGTAAATGTATTATAAGGAAAGGTTAACCTTCTGTAGTGTGGTAGTGAAAGGTTAACCTTCTGTAGTGTGGTAGTGAAAGGGTTAACCTTCTGTAGTGTGGTAGTGAAATGTTAACCTTCTGTAGTGTTGTAGTGAAAGAGTTAACCTTCTGTAGTGTGGTAGTGAAAGGTTAACCTTCTGTAGTGTGGTAGTGAAAGGTTAACCTTCTGTAGTGTTGTAGTGAAAGAGTTAACCTTCTGTAGTGTGGTAGTGAAAGGTTAACCTTCTGTAGTGTGGTAGTGAAAGGGTTAACCTTCTGTAGTGTGGTAGTGAAAGGGTTAACCTTCTGTAGTGTGGTAGTGAAAGGTTAACCTTCTGTAGTGTTGTAGTGAAAGAGTTAACCTTCTGTAGTGTGGTAGTGAAAGGTTAACCTTCTGTAGTGTGGTAGTGAAAGAGTTAACCTTCTGTAGTGTGGTAGTGAAAGGTTAACCTTCTGTAGTGTGGTAGTGAAAGGTTAACCTTCTGTAGTGTTGTAGTGAAAGAGTTAACCTTCTGTAGTGTGGTAGTGAAAGGTTAACCTTCTGTAGTGTGGTAGTGAAAGGGTAACCTTCTGTAGTGTGGTAGTGAAAGGGTTAACCTTCTGTAGTGTGGTAGTGAAAGGTTAACCTTCTGTAGTGTGGTAGTGAAAGGGTTAACCGTCTGTTGTGTGGTAGTGAAAGGTTTGTTGGAAGCCTCACATAAGCCATGTAATGTTGGGGGTCAAGGTATTGGCTGAAGGAAAGGCTACATGTATTGAGCAGAACCAGGTGGTCAAGACCACCATCCCCATCGCCACTGCGACCCAGTTCATCCCCAGCGTGACGCTCGCGCCCAGCGAACTCCAGCAGGTGATCGATCAAGTGACCAAGTCCCAGCAGCATCATCAACAACAACAACAACAGCAGCAGCAGCAGCACGCGACCATAGTTCAGGTGCAGCACGCAAGCCCGGTCACCAAGGCGCGCGAGCAGCAGCAGCACGCGGCCATAGTTCAGGTCACACAGCAGCAGCAGCAGCAGCACGCGGCCATAGTTCAGGTCACACAGCAGCAGCATGCGAGCCCGGTCACCAAGGTGCGCGAGCAGTAGCACGCGGCCATAGTTCAGGTCACACAGCAGCAGCAGCAGCAGCACGCGGCCATAGTTCAGGTCACACAGCAGCAGCATGCGAGCCCGGTCACCAAGGTGCGCGAGCAGTAGCACGCGGCCATAGTTCAGGTCACACAGCAGCAGCAGCAGCAGCACGCGGCCATAGTTCAGGTCACACAGCAGCAGCAGCACGCGGCCATAGTTCAGGTCACACAGCAGCAGCAGCAGCAGCACGCGGCCATAGTTCAGGTCACACAGCAGCAGCAGCACGCGGCCATAGTTCAGGTCACACAGCAGCAGCATGCGAGCCCGGCGGTCACCAGGGCGCCGGAGCCGCAGCAGCAGCACCAGGTCTTGGGCACCGTGGACGCCACCGGACTGTTCACGGTGGCCGGCGGGGGCCACGTCGAGGTGACCACTGTCGGTGTCGGCTCAATACTGTCGGTATTGAGCTGTACTGTACTGTACCCATTCTGCAATCTGTTAATAAAGTTTTCAATCAATCAATCAATTTCGCGCGATTGTACATTGTAACGTTAACACAGCCCAGCTGTCAACTGTACTTTGTAATGCTATGTTATTTAGATGTATTTAGATGTAAATACATGTAGTGTGGTAGTGAAAGACACAACAACAACAACAACTTACTTTTAACTGTATTAACAGATTCCGTGCTGAATGCCAGCGCAGAAAAGAGTTTACATCAGGGTTTACATCAGGCCCCCCACAACAATAATCTCTCGCTCCGATGAAAAGCCATTTTTTATCACTCCGTTTCCGTATTAAATTAATTTACTTTTTAGCCATTAGGTTGCAAAAAATGCACCCTAACGAAATTCGTTCGCTCATAAAATTCTAACTGTGTTTTAATGGTTTTTAATTAAGTTAAAACACGCGTTTTATAACGGCCGTCAAGGCCTCTTTTTTTTAATCTTTTTTATTTAGACACTGCGTTTGTCACACGTTACGTTGCTTATAACTTATAACTTATAACATTAAGATAGTGTATTAACATTGTTATTCTCTCTCTGAGAAAGGAGAGCTAAATTGTGTCTGTGTTTTTTAACACCTCATAAGTACCACTTGATACCCGGACAGGCTGCACCCAGCGATAGCCCGCGCGTGTAGTTTTTCCACCTCATGAGAGAAAATCCTTGTGGAACTATATAACAATAATTACCTCATTTACAAGTTGTATTTAAGTTTGCAAATAAGGGCAAATAAGGGAACACATTAATGACAGTTCAAATATGTAAAAAAAATCAAGATTTCGATTTTTAGGATTTTCTGAACAGCAAGACGTTTTTTCACTTAGCCACATTTCTCTCTGCCCGAATCAAATCGGGTTTGGTCACAGCGAGTCACATATATCATAATAGCTTACGCTCTGCTCGTAGTGGAACACAGGAGCTGAGAAGAGCGGAAGCTCGACAAATGTACCCGCTGAGGCCCCCCACAACCATCCGAACCGGGGAGGACCCGAGCCCCCGGACACCCCTAGTGGAGGACGGGATGGGAATCGGATCCGACTGTGCGAAGAGGGTTTAGCAACTCAACGCACAGGGTGAGCAGATCGTGGGACTTACCTTCCCACAGAAGAACCCACGACTACACAGGCGCGCAACCCACATGCCACTAGGGAACGAAGGGGAAGGGACATTTTTTTTTACAATCCCTAATATCACGGGGTCAAGGTCAAGAACCCAACCCCGTGGCAAGGCCGTAGCAGCGGAGCGCGAAGGAGGACCCAGCCCCAGGAAGGGTCAGGACCCCCCGGAAAAGGGGGCCTGGTGAGGCCAACGATGCCGCAGCATCGAGTCCCCACCAGGCGGTCACTAGTGACACCACCCCCCACATCGCCAGCGTATAGGACAGGGCCCATCCAAGAGCAGGCCCTTCCCCCCTATAGCACGCTGCCTGAAGCACTCAAAGAGGCTACACCCCCACAGCGGGACCAGGCAGGGCACCGGGGAGACAACCCCCAAAGAGGTTGATCCCTCAATCCAGGCAACAGGTCAAAAGGACTCGACCTGTGCCTGGAGCACTGCGGACTAGACAGGCGCCTAAGGGGTCTGCTGAAAACATTACCCCGGCGGAAGGGGCGTTCGGTATGCTGTGCACCATGTCGCTCCACAAGCCTCCACAAAAAAAACCGACCCTCTAGAGAGGCCGAGGCAGAGAAGGCTGACACGATTGGCAGACGTCATGAAGGGTGCAGGGGCACACTCACAGGCAGACGGGGTCAAGCCTGGCCTAACCCGAGAGTCGACTCCGCTACCAACACACCTGGAAACCAACCACCACCCTATGTTTAGTTTAACAGTTGTTCCCCCCAAGAAAAAACTCCAAAACACAACTGCGGGTATACACCGGCTATACAGCAGTACAAGTGTTTCAGTTCTCAAGAAGGGGTTAACCCAGGCCAACAGGTAGACGAAAACGAGTCCGGACCTGGGCCCGGCGGACCGGGACGTACACAGGGATGCCAGAGGGGTACAAGAACCACCTCGACAGCCCCCTCCCAGCCCCGCCAAGCAGGAGAAGAGAGGGGCGAAAAAATAATGGAGAAGGACCAGGCTCCTTTAGCACAGCGCAAGGTACAACACAAAATGGACCAAGCAATAGTGAAGGATAAGTGAAGTGACATAACCACGAACACCTCCATAACATCAACCCCTGCAACGCCCGGGCCAACCCGGCATTTTCCCCCCGAAAAAGCACAAGTCCTTCAGGGTACCAGAACAGCAGATCTGCACCCCGGCGGACAACGGGTTAACTGACCTGGTCCGGCGCAACCAGAACCAGTCCTGTGTCCTAATTACACCACCATCCCCAGTCCTAAGAGGGGGGTAGGTACGCGTGTCGATCTAAAACATCACAGAGGGCGCCACCAAGACGGTCAGAACATAAAAGCACTGCGCCCGGTGGCCCACCCCAAAAGCGTGAGACCCCTCCGCCAATGCTTTGATCTATTCCGTTATCTCCCCCCAGAGATGAACGAGAATTCATCGACACTAACCTAGTACACTGGCGCTCGGAAGAGACAAAACTAGTTTGGAGTCCATCCTAGTTGCCCCATAAAAACGCAGTTTCCATGATGAGCAACCAAGGCACGCAAGCCCATGCGTGGTTCCACACAGAAGCACCCAGGGCCAGCACTATGTACACGTCGAGACCCAAAACATATCAATGGTAATTCTAACAAGAACCCAGATAATGTTCCCTCCAAGCTGCCTGGGAGGCCTGTATCAGTTCCGCAACCGTTTCCATTTCCGGGGTAGGCCTGATTGGCTGCGACAGGCACGTGACCCGCCGCGGCCACGCCCCGCGGCAGCCCCAGGACGCGGCAACGCGAGGCTGCTGTGTTTCACCGACGCTTTCCGCCTTCAACGCCGCAGCAGCAAATTGTCATCACTTTCCCCACTGAGTTACTATACTAAACTATGCAATGTACTAATATACAATACGGCTCACTTTTCCCACTTCAATGACAGAGCCGCTGTTTAATAATATTGTCGCAGCGGAGCTCCGTCGCGGCAGCATTATGTAGCAGTAATCCCCCATTTTTTACCATTGACAACTAGCTCAACTGGCAGCGCTGTCTTGCTGTGGATCCTGCGGTCCGTTGGTCACAAGTTCGATTCCCTTCATTTTTTTTTTCTTTTTTTAACGTGCATTCTTTCGCCGGTTAAGTTTAGGCATGTTAACTTTAAGCATTGTTTCGGAGTTGCAGTGCAAATGCTTCTTACTGTTGCGCTCCAGAGACTGTTACTGTACCATACAATATACAATGCAATGTACCAATATACAATACGCTATAGTGCAAAGCAGAAATGGGATGAGGTACAATTTACAGTAAGGTGTATGCGTTGCAGTGCAAATGCTTCTTACTGTTGCGCTCCAGAGACTGTTACTGTACCATACAATATACTATGCTTAAAGTTAACATGCCTAAACTTAACTGGCGAAAGAATGCACGTTAAAAAAAAAAAAAAAAAAAAAAGTTTAAGGGAATTGAACAGACCGCAGGATCCACAGCAAGGCAGCGCTGCCAGTTGAGCTAGTTGTCGATGGTAAAAAAGGGGGGATTACTGCTACATAATGCTGCCGCGACGGAGCTCCGCCGCGACAATATTATTAAACAGCGGCTCTGTCATTGAAGTGGGAAAAGTGAGCCGTATTGTATATTAGTACATTGCATAGTATATTGTATAGTGTATGGTAACTCAGTGGGGAAAGTGATGACAATTTGTTAAAGCGGCGGTGAAACACAGCAGCCTCGCGTTGCCGCGTCCTGGGGCTGCCGCGGGGCATGGCCGCGGCGGGTCACGTGCCTGTCGCGGCCAATCAGGCCTACCCCGGAAATAGAAGCGGTTGCGGAACTGATACAGGCGCCTGGGAGAGCGGCAGGAAGCCGGCCAAGAGACACAGATATGGGTCCCATATGACGCGTCTGAGGGAAAACACCCCTGTCAAACCTGCTCTGTATAAAAGAGAGGAGACAGGGAACCCCCAGAGAGACTTCCCACGTGAGTAATAATTGAAAAAATATATGTAACATTGAGCTACGTGACCAAAAGCTCAAGACATATGCAACAGAGCGCAGAGCAGAAAACTTATTTTTAAGTTCTCATGCACCGCATAACTCATCTTGACAATAACAGATGTCCACAACATGGAGCCTGAAAGAACTTACGGAAGTCTCACAACCAATAGAAACGCGCCCAGTGACGTACTCTATGGCCGGGGGAATTCCGTGACCCACCTGCCCAAATATGGCGTGGGACCAGGGAACCCCCCCCCCCTCTCCCTACCCTGTGACGCGCTGACCCAACAGCGTGACAGGAAGCCCGAAGGATAGGAGGCCCAACCCCCTGACCAATCAGAAAAAAGGGGAGGGAGGTTTATCAGTTCACCCCCTCATGACCCCACACCCCGGATACGATGAAAAACAACCAGCAGTGATGAAACCTGTGTTACTCGCATGCTACATGAAAAGCGTATATCCATCAGGATAAGCTAAACCAATGCACGCCAGCCACAGACGGCAACTCGTTTGCGAACAGGTTTTATATACAAGGCTTTAGGCTTAAGTGCGAAACACGTCACCCGTGTTTTATGTCTAAAGAAAAACACAGACGTTTAAGAGAGGGTCAAGACCTCGGTACAAGCTACATATATGAGCACTTCTGTAGGCTAACACTCTAACCAAGTTGTGGACTCTATGCCATGTTTCCAACGTAACAGAATACACACAACCCCCTCAGATAAAAAACGGTAAGCAGGGGAATCCTCTTCTGTATCGGCACCCTCGCCTGCTCCAGGGGACAGAGTGGCCAGGGCGCGCCCCTTCCCGGCGGCTATCGTCTGCAGCTGGGTAAGGTGCAGGATGGCTCCAGCCGCCTGGGCGTGAAGGTACTGTTGATGGTCATCCAATACCAACCCGCCCGCCATCATCCCCGACATGTAGCGCGCTAGCTGCGTGATGTTAGACGTCACAGCTAGGCTCTGAGTCGCGGCGATGTACGCCTGGTCACTCCAATTAGCCATCTGCCTAGCCGATTTCCCTTGGGGAACCGGCTTCTGCAACGGCCCCCACACCACTTCGGGACAAAGAATGGATGTCATCGGGCTATCAAGCCGAGGCACCCCGTCCTTAAGTCCCTGGACCAAACCCGCCACCCGCGTGACTGGCACGTAGGCGGGCATAAGGCCAGTGATGCGGGAGACTACACGTTTCGCAATTATGCCACATCAATGTGGAACGCCCTACCCAAAGCTGTAAAGGAATGTGAATCACTACCCACTTTCAAAAACACTCTCAAAAAACACCTAAGGGAGACTGCAACTCGAAACTGGCCCCTGTAAATGTCAGAACACAACCCCCTCCAATGTACAGTAAATTACCAAGTATGGTCTTGTCAATATTCCAATGTACAGTTTTGTTTGTACAGTTGTACAGTGTCCCCCACCCACCCCTCCTACCCAACCTCCCCCCCACTCCTACCCAACCCCCCCCCCACCCAACCACCTCCAATGTACAGTCCCCCCCCACCCCCCCCCCCCCCCCCCACCCCCACCTACCCAATCCAATGTACAGTTTCTACGTCAAATGTATATACTCTTTTTTCTGGACTCTTTTTGTATCACAAACAGTACTGTATTTGCAAATCTGGTATGTCATAAATGTATAGATGTAGCAGTACTGTCTATCTGTATGTCATGTATGTCATATATGTTACGATTAATTGAAAATGGGGGACCCTGATGTAAACAAGACGAAAGTCTTTCTCTGGTCTGCATCCCCTTAACAATTGTATGTATTGAGCTGTACTGTACTGTACCCATTCTGCAATCTGTTAATAAAGTTTTCAATCAATCAATCAATCAATCAATCAATCAATCAATCCCTGTTTCACGTAGGCCTCCATCGAAGGGAAGGAATGGGCAGACAACGCCCGTCTCTCTCACAGGATGACGTTGCCAGAGATGACCTATCATGTCATCAGGGACAGGTGCAGGCACAAGGCTGCGGCAACGCCACACCATTAGCGGCTGCGGCCGCCGCCATGAGCTCGGGGAACAAGGCAAGCAACTCCCCTTGCGTACCTCCCTCCACGTCACTCGCGTCCCTCACGTACGGGAGGCTGCCATGTCGGGCGCCACCCATCCGACACGGCAGATAGCTGGGCATCTTGTCTCAGGGTCGGAGGTTCTAAGCCAATACCGGAGAACAAGGGACCCCAAGGAGACGCAACACTCCCTGCCACACCCCGAGGGGGAGAATGATACGAATCCATTGGGGCTTCAAACAAGAGCGCTCTCGCCCCCTCCATGTGCTCCTCAGTTTTCCATCGGAAACGGAGACAGGGCAAGAGCACTCTCGTTCAGCTCCAGCACAACCCCAAGCCAGGCCGTTCGCCCCTGCAAGCTCGTCGCCCTACGACGGGAGCGAGCAGAGGCCGAAGAGCCTGCGTCGCAAATCCCCAGGCACCAGAGGAGCTGTCGGCCTGTCGGCCGACCGTCCACTGGCGGGGGGAACCAGGGCCGGAACCAGGCCATCTCACGGGAGACGGCGGCTCAACGGCCCCTCGGAGAGGCAGACTCACCACCGGGCGCCTCTCGGGCGTATCTGACTGCCACGACCGTGGAGTCAGAGCAGCCCCATGACGCACGGCGGACGCGGCAATGGAGAAGCGCTGGTGAAGGATGACGTTGTGAGCGCTCGAACCCCCCGAAGGTGCAGACATTATGACTTAACTTTTCTCGTAAATTGGTGAGAGAGAGAGAAAAAAAATAAGATACAATGTCCACGCAGCTCGTTTCCAACAACTATTCGGCACTAAACTCAAGTGTTGTATACAGACACTTGTCGGTGGTGAAAATAGGGAAGGAGCTGTTAGTATGGCACATCACCGCTTATGTAGAGGAGCGGATGGGGGTGTGGCCAGGCGGATGGGTGTGTACATGTGAAGAAATGTATTCAGTATTAGACTGGATATGGGATATGTTCCACTACGAGCAGAGCGTAAGCTAATACGATATATAACCTCAATAAAGATGCCCCTTTTCCACGACTTGTTCCATATCCTATCGCCATCTCTGTTCTCTGTTGGGGCTATATCTGCTGTACGTATGTGTGTGTGTGTGTGTGTGTGTGTGTGTGTGTGTGTGTGTGTGTGTGTGTGTGTGTGTGTGTGTGTGTGTGTGTGTGTGTGTGTGTGTGTGTGTGTGTGTGTGTGTGTGTGTGTGTGTGTATGAGTGTGTGGTGTGTGTGTCTCCATTTCAAACAGAGCTCACCCGTCCATCACGTCGCCGAGGGGTCTCTTCCTAAAATACATACCTGCTGTCAGGCCTGTGGAGGAGGGAGGCTGAAATGGATGGATGGAGGGGAGAGAGAGAGGGATGGATGGAGGGAGAGAGAGAGGGATGGATGGAGGGAGAGAGACAAGGATGGATGGAGGGAGAGGAGAGAGGGATGGTGGGGGGGGGGGGGGGGGGGGGGGGGTGAGGGAGAGGTGTTTAGGGCTCCGGCCGCACCGTTCCCTCGGGGGTTCGGTGGCAGGCTATTCTCCACAGATCCAAGTCAGCTCTCACTGAAGCTGAAATAACAAAAGTTTGTTTGAATCTACAGGGAGGGAGGGGCGGGGGCGGTGGGGGGGGGGGGGAGGAGGGGGGGGCAGCCTGGAGGCCACTGCTTGTGAACCGACACAGTAAATCCCAGAGAAATCAACCCCCCAGCCACCCACCCACCCCATGCTGCCTCCGCCGGCTAACGGTGACATGAAGCCCGCCCGCACCCGCTCCGGTTTCATCCCGGCAAGAGTCAGCAAACCAGAACATCATGAGGGATGCTAATTGCGAAGCGCTCAAAGACAGGCGGCCATCGAGAGGCGGGGGTGGGAATTGCAAAAGCACCGGAGTGGAGGGGGAGGGGGGGGGGGGGAGGTTGTGATGGTGGGGAGAGCGGAATGCAAACACAAAATCCTGTGTCCTCATTAAGGAGTTGTGAAAAGGCCTTGAGCTCAGTGTAGCATGCCAGGCTGTACCATTCTCTCTCTCTCTCTCTCTCTCTCTCTCTCTCTCTCTCTCTCTCTCTCTCTCTCTCTCTCTCTCTCTCTCGTTCTCTCTCTCTCTCTCCAGACATGGGCTAAAATCCTCCCCCAATACTGATACTGACCGGACTGAAAAGGCATGAGAGTAGACTGGTAACCGTATGAAGAGTTCATCGTGTTAGATAACCTCATCTCGGTTCCCAACAGTGCTCTGTGTTATATCTGTATTGTTTTCTTCTATGAAGACCATTCCATTCATCCCCCTGTACCGCAGCCTCAAGGCCTGGGCGTGCATGTCAATATGCTACTATGGGCTTTATGGCGCTCTGTTGCCTTTGTCCTTCTATTGTGCCGGCACCGGGCTGTGAAGGCTGCAGATAAGGACAGTACAATCCAGCCAGAGTATTGGGGCCAGTCTGAGGATGTGCTGCCGCTGCCCAACGGGCTCTGACAGCTCACTAGAAAGTTCTGGAACAGATTCTCCACATCTGAACAATAAAATCCAACACTGCTGCCTCCTCCGCCACCCTTTAACCCCATCCCTACTGTATCTGACCCACACTGTACTCCACTACCTCCCCCCTCCATGGCTAACAGGCCGGTCTGCAGACGTACTGCTCTTGGAATACAGGGTGGGGTGTAGAAACACAAGACAGAGCTCATTCTCAACCCAGACACAGACAAGCTCCACGGCCTGATGCATGCCAGAACAGGGCCTGTTGTTTCTCCCATGTCTCCGTCCTGTACACTCACACATCCACAACGCACGGTACACATACTTACATGTCCGGCACGACATTGGCGAGCCCTCTAAATCACTCTTTATTACGCTGTCACCAGAAATAATGAAACAAATCACACGTTACCATAACTCCTCTGTCGTTCCATTGGAGGGAGAATCTCGCTAATGCAAAAGCTTAGCGCCGCCAAACTGCAATTTATGGCAATGTGTCTTGTGATTAATTTCTTCTGTAAAAGCAGCATTTATAAACGGGCGCGATCCACCTTCACATAATAGTATTCAATTAATCACGAGCGGGGGGCCCAGTTGCTACCAAAAATAATGACAATTTAATAACGCTGCGAATATGCCGCAGCATATTACCTAGTATTTATAAATGTCATTGGCTAGCCTGTAATCCACAGCGACAGAGAAACATGCGCCAGGCTCAGCACTGTCTGCTTCCATGTAATGCAACAAATGCACCAGCCCCATAGCAAAGAGGCTATGAATAACTGTGATAATCACTGCACAATGGCTTCATTTATCAATGTATGAGGAGCGCTAATGTCGGGGCGATTAGGCCGCCTCTCCGTTTTCTGTCGTGCGAGGGGTTTGTTTTAGCGGGGAGCAGGGGAGACACAAGTGCCTGCAGGCTTATGTCACAGGTGTTGCTTAGACTGACTGACTGTCTGTCTGTCTCTCCGCATGCCCTTTGCTCTTTAGTATTGTTTGTCTCTGATACTGAGACGTGTGCAGCACACTCACACACGCACACACACACACACGCACGGACGCACACACACACACACACACACACACACACACACATGCATATACAATGGCCCACAGACAGGCAATAACAGCACAGACACAAACGCACAGACACATATACATAGATTATGACTCTGTGGTGTGGTATTATTCCGTATTATTACATGGCGTTTTCACATTCGCCGAAATGCTTGCTTGTGATTGGTCAACAGCCCCCCGACTGCGGTCATTATTTTTCAATAATGACCGCAGATTTTTCAATAATGACCGCAGAGCGCAGCTGTTCGCAATCAAGCCCACTGACACACTGTTTCAGTGCAATTCAGTGCTGCCGGCGATGACAGGGGGCGGAGCGACGAGCGGACCAGAACACAGCGGAGCCAGAACAGAGGCTGCCCGCGATAATAATAATCACTTTATTTGGGCTGACAGAGCCACAGAACAACTGCGATTTGTCAAATGAATTAGGTATATTGTTAGTAAGTTAGCCATGTAATAAGCGGGATAATGTATAGCTTTACTCGGTCATTGTCGCAAAATAATTGACCTTCACTACGTTTAAAACACCTCGCCGCGGCGGCTCGGTATTTTAAACTCCGTGTCGGTCAATTATTTTGCGACAATGACCTCGTAGCCATACATTATCCCTTACTTATATCAACAGTGTTCAACAGTGTAACCTTCCTGGCCATCTGTGTCAATTAAATAACATTACTAATATTATCCCTTAGACACACCTACGATGTAAATATAAATACCACAGCCCGACACACACACACACACACACACACACACACACACACACACACACACACACACACACACACACACACACACACACACACACACACACACACACACACACACACACACACACACACACACACACACACACACACACACACACACACACACACACACACACACACACACACACACACACACACACACACACACACACACACACACACACACACACACACACACACACAGCATCTCACTGTTCAAGCAGATTCAGATAAAAAATTACGTAAAGTACTTACAAATACTTAACCTCTTCAGCCCGTGCGGGGTTCTCCAGACTGTCTGACAAAATGATCTATTTTTTTTTTCAAACTTATTCAAGTATAAATATCATAACCATGTCACAACAGCCGTTATACTGTATATTATCATCAATACTTCAAGTTCAAGTTTCAAGTTTCTTTAATAGTTGTCATACAGAAGTACAGAATACTTTTATACAAAATGCTTCTTACTGTTACGCTCCAGAGACTGTGCAAGAAAAGATAAGTATGAAATAAAATAACATAGTATAGCATGTAAATTAGAAGTAAAAAAATGAGGTCACAGTGTTCAATATAGACATATGTACAATGTTCGATGCAGAGTAGACGTAACTGAGTTACCATATAATATACAATACTGTGTAGTGTACTAATATACAATACTATATAGTGCAAGGCAGAAATAGGATGAGGTGCAATTTAGGTACAATTTACAGTAGGTGTACGAGTTGTAGTGCAATACGTTAGTTTACCAATAGGTTAAAGTGTTATTAGATAGATTTAAGTTTTTGTTTTTCTGTTGTTTAGTTCGCGAAAGTCGGACATTTAGAAAAATCTACCGTGGGGAATTGTAGGTTTTTTTTTACGCCATTTTGAAGAGAACATCGAGAGCTTTCAATGAGCATTGGAATTTTTCAGAAACACCCTACCCAGAGGCCTCTAGGTCAAAAAAAGTAAATGGCTTCTGTATGAATTTCTTTAATATCTCGTATTACTAAAGATAATAAACCACAAAACTTGGTTTTTGAAATTAGTTTCAAAATGGCGGCACTCTGGCGAGAATAATAAACCTACTGTACATACAGTAGATTTCATTATCTGTTCTTATGCCGCTCTGAGCTTTTTTGTGTTTCATCCTTGGCAGTATATCCTGACTGTGCTTTTCTGTCACATGTTTATTTTTTATATTGTCAAATAAAGTAATTCATACTAAATCCAAATTGAACTCTGGCATTTGAAATATAAGATTTGGCACAATCCATAAATGTACGAATTGGCTATAATAAGGTAATTTATAAGCCTGCTATTCTATATTCTATAATAATATTTCAAATTGCATTGTTCCGGATGGGAGAATTCAATACTGTATCTACAAAACCTTCTGTTTAATCATCTTCCCTTTATTAATTTCCTTAGATTTTAGAAGTGGAGAAATATTCCATTTACTTAGGTAGAGTATGTATTTTAGGGTGATTTTCAGAAAATAGGGCTCCGGGCTTAAGAGGTTAAAATACTAAATACACACAATAAAATCATGAGTCTGATGGCTTGATGGTAGTATGAGTCCTTGAGCCTGCTGGACCTGGCTCTGAGGCTGCGGTAACGCTTGCCGGAAGGCAGCAGTTGAAACAAGCTCTTGGGATGGCTGGGGTCTTTTATAATCCTCCGGGCCTTGCTGATGCACCGGTTGTTGTAGATGTCCTGCATACAGGGGAGCTCACAGATGCAGATTTTCTGAGCTGTCTTAACAACTCTCTGTATTGCTCTGCGGCTGTGAGCAGTGCAGTTCCCGTACCAGGCTGTGATGCAGCCGGTAAGGACACTCTCTGTGG
Source organism: Notolepis coatsorum (assembly GCF_963971535.1). NCBI lineage: Eukaryota > Metazoa > Chordata > Actinopteri > Aulopiformes > Paralepididae > Notolepis > Notolepis coatsorum. Next base: position 76,742 of record NW_028174121.1, read on the forward strand.
TGCCCATGTAGAATGCATGCAGGATGCTAGGCCCCATGCCAAACTTTTTTAGTTTTCTCAGGTGGAAGAGGCGTTGCAGTCAACTATACGTGACAAACAGCTTCCCACCATTGTCACCATGTAGTGAATCCCCGCTATGACACGTTAATAATATGAAGGTAACATTGTGCTGACTGACTGAAACAATGCTCATGCACACTAAGAATACATTGGATGATGGAAAGAGATGACTCCCATCCTGCAGGGATTTTTTTTTTTTTTTTTTTTTTTTGCAATTAAATCTTTTTTTAGATGCTCTCAGTGGTAGGCTATCTTCATAGCGTGATATGTGGATGCAATTTATTTTCCCTCATTACTATTACTTGCGTCAGTTGCATATTGTATGTTAGTATACAGTGGACACAGTGCCAGTATGTTAAGAGGTGCCAGAGCTGATCAAAATACAGATGAGACATACACACTTGATTTTGTTGTTAGAAGCCATGTTTTTTGAGTGAGAGAGACGGAGTTAGCTTGATAAATGAGAGAGAAAGAGCAATTGAGAGAGAGAGAAAGAGAGTGTGTGTGTGTGTGTGTGTGTGTGTGTGTGTGTGTGTGTGTGTGTGTGTGTGTGTGTGTGTGTGTGTGTGTGTGTGTGTGTGTGTGTGTGTGTGTGTGTGTGTGTGTGTGTGTGTGTGTGTGTGTGTGTGTGTGTGTGTGTGTGTGTGTGTGTGTGTGTGTGTGTGTGTGTGTGTGTGTGTGTGTGTGTGTGTGTGTGTGTGTGTGTGTGTGTGGGGTGGGTTACAGAAGAGACAGAGGTTGAATGGAGACGGCACAGTGGGGATGTGAGAAGAAGGAGGAAGCGCTGGAGCTGAGTAGAAACCAGTTGGGACCCAGGAGGAAAGGTCACAACGAAATGGAAACTGATTCTCCACCCCGGCTCCCTGGGCAGCATCTAGTAACAGTACCTCTCCTCCCCCCCTCTGTATGACAGGGCTGCGTGGCCTCCGTACCCTGGACAGAAAGGGTGTTCTTAGCCTGTATACCGGAGTGGAGGGCAAAAGGAGAACAGGTCACCAAGTCTGTCAGGCTAACATCCTTTATCTTAACACGGGGGGGGGGGGGGGGTTGGCGCTCAAAGGTGGGGTACTGTTGTGAAGCAAAGTGATCGGTTCTGGCAGCTTCTGAAGCTACAAATTCTGCCTCCTCCAGAGGTTCTGACCCGAGCTGAGAGGAATGTGGTGTTCCGCCTCTGATGGCCTGATTTCCTGCTCGCTGCTTAAAAAAAAAGAGAAAAAAATAAGAAAAACGCGGGGTTGAGGTTCAGCAGCACCGTCCTTCACATCAGCCAACCTCACAGCCTGGTGCAGTCACTGGAAACAGATACTACCGTTAAAGGCAACAAAAGATGATTTATTATGGCCCCTAATCTCACACATATCCCAAAAGTATAAACAGTGTTGTTGGTTTGATTTGCTTTAGAGAGTCATTGACTTTAAGAGTTGATATGTCGCTGTGGCATATATTACTCCAGAAAATCATAAATACAGTTCAATGAAATTATATTTAGATTTGTTTTTCTTTGTATTTTATATATCTATATCTATATATATATATATCTATATATATATATTGTGGCAGATATCACCCCCTGTCCCATGGCTATGTGAAGGATGGAGATACTACTGCCACGGGAGGAGTGGAAACAATTAGGCAGCTGATTAGGACTGACACACCTGTGCATCAGTGGAGGTTTCTCTATGACACGTGAAACACAAATGCACTCATAATTCATAATTATTATTAATTTACATATATATATATATTTTTTTTACTATTATTATTATTATTATTTTTATTAGAAATGTTTTCCTCTGTAAAAAAATGCCTGTGAATTTTTTTTCTTCAAAAATGGCCAAAATTGACAGCTCTGAGCAGGCCTGCACTGCAGTAATGACTGCAGTAATATTTGTGCAGAATAACTGCACAGGTTGACCCAATTTAAATAAATAATAAATAATAGCCAATCAAAATAGGCTATTAACTTCATCTAAGCACGGTCTGTGCAGTTAAACTCTTGCCATTGAATGGGGGATTGAATGATTGACAGCCTTGTCAATCCAATAATACACGGAGGATGAATGATTGGCAGCCTTGAAAATCCAATCAGAGATTGCTGCATCGCACAGTCCAACTGCAGTTCCGTAGGTTAGGTTTAGCTGGGGCCAATCTCAAGTTTCTCAAGTTTCTTTATTAGTTGTCATACAGAAGTACAGAATACTTTTATACAAAATGTAACAGAAAGAAGCATTTTCAGTGGTTTCAGCTAGAATCTAAATTTGTTGACCCGTTACCATTGGACTCTCTCATATTTATAAAACAATTTAAAAAGATAAGAAACATAGGTAATTGTTTCACTGTTTTTAACACACTATGTGCTTGGAAGGACTGCTAAAAAAAACTGGGTATCACCAATTGTACCTCCATATACTCTCCTATCTATCACAATCCTGATCTAGATAAACATCTAAGATCAATTAATATACTCAAATGGGCTCAGTTAGGGATAAGTCAATTCAAAGACCTGTTTCACACAAATATGCAGTTAAAATCATTTATGGATTTAAGAACAGAATATGCCATCCCAAATACTGATTTCTTTAAATATTTACAAATGAGAAACATTATACACATACTGAGAAGAGAAAATAAACTAAGACTAGAATTACATGAAATAGAAGAAATACTAATGTCATCGACCACAATTAAAGGTAAAATTAGTGAATTGTATGACATCTTCTCCAAAGAATGTCACTCATCTTTTTTGCCTTTGTTGAGGATCTGGGAGACAGACCTAACCATGAAATTTGAAGAAAATACATGGCTAAATATTTGTGATAGAATACACTTTCCATTTACAAGTAACAAAATCAAAGAAGCTAATTTTACATTTATCCATAAATTGTATCTAACTCCAATAAAAATCCATAAAATGTCTAGAGATAATTCAATAAACTGTCCTAGATGTAAAACTAACGAAGGAACATTTCTACACATGTTTTGGCACTGTGATAAACTAAAACGATTCTGGAATTGTATTCATTCATTCACAAAATCTGTATTAGAAACGGAATTTGACTTGTCTCCATGTGCCTACTTACTAAATGAATTACCAGAGATCCAGATGGATCCAAAAAAATATAGACTGCTGATTGTTATAACATACTTTGCCAAGAAATGTATTCTCCTGTTTTGGAAAAATGACTCTTCGCCCACTTTTGAGATGTTTCAAGATCAGATATCCCAGCTTCTTCCATTGGAGAGATTGACCTTGGAGGAGCGTGGCCGGGGGTGGATGTTCCGGGACCTTTGGTCTCCGCTGTTTTCTCGATTGAGCAGGGGGGCTGTTGATTGATACGGCTAGTGGCGGTATGTGAATATATCCGCATGCTGTTGCTGGCCGTGTCGATTGGTGGTTTTGCTGTTTGGTTGGGGGAGGGGTGGGGGCCGGGGGTCTTGGGGTGTCTATCCCCGGTTGTGTATTTTTTGGAGGTGGGTTTCCCAATGATGTTGTTGTTGTCATTGTTGTTATTATTTATTATTGTTTATTTAAAAATACGTATGAGAAAAAATAAACAGTGTAAACAATATCATTAACTCTGAATATAAAAATATGAGAAAAGAAAACAAGACGCGGTCTCGGACTGGTGGGGGCCCCTGATTCGAGGTCTTGGTGAGTCGGAGTGTTAAAGAGGCATGATGCTCTGGTTCGCTGGGGCGCCGGATTTGGGGTCCTCACGGGGTGGGGACCTTGGTTGTTGATACTGGAGATGACGGATGCTCAGGTAATCTCGCCTTATGGTACATACATGTGGATATATATATGTATATATATGTATGTATGTATATATATATATATTCTTATTAATTTATATATTTAATTTATACATGACTATTTTATTTTTTATTATTCTGATTTAACTGATGGTCTTGTCATTGTAGTTTTTTATTATTATTATTATTATTATTATTATTATTATTATTATTATTATTATTATTATTATTATTATTATTATTATTATTATTATTATTATTATTATTATTATTATTATTATTATTATTATTATTATTATTATTATTATTATTATTATTATTATTATTATCATCATCATCATCATCATCATCATCATCATCATCATCATCAGCATCATCATCATCATCATCATCATCATCATCATCATCATCATCATCATCATCATCATCATCATCATCATCATCATCATCATCATTATTATTATTATTATTATTATTATTATTATTATTATTATTATTATTATTATTATTATTATTATTATTATTATTATTATTATTATTATTATTATTATTATTATTATTATTATTATTATTATTATTATTATTATTATTATTATTATTATTATTACTGTTATTGTCCTGTGATGTGTTATGGTTTGTAACCGACCCCAATCGCACAACACAAGACAGGTATGAGAGTAAGCCAAGAAACGGGCATTTATTGAACAAAAGGAAAAACCGGCACTGTCCCTTTAAGGGAGAAACACAAAATACTGGAATAACAAGAGGGGAAGGTACAGTGCCTTTAAGAGGCGAGCTGGCTAAGGGGAAGGCAAGGGAAACAGGGCCGGAGCAAGGGAAGGCTGGAAAACAGGGAGGAACTAGGAGGACCGGACGGGAGGACTAGGAGGAACTAGAGAGGGGAGAACTAGGGACAGAGGCCCGCGGAGGCGGGCTGGGGACAGGGAGGACTGGGAAAGCAGGTGGGAACATCAGGGCCGCTCTGCAGACTTCTCTCGGCAGATCTCCAAGGTGGGAAGACGGGGCCGAGAGGGAGAGAGGAGAGGGTTAGAGTACAAAGGGGGAAAACAGAGCAGGTGCAGGAGAGGTGACTAGTCCAAAATACAAAGTTATCCAAGTAAAAACAATCTTCGTGTAAAATACACAATGAGCAAAGTTCCAAAAACAATCCAAGGTGAATACTATCTTCGGTGTGAACAAACACACAGTGGGAGATGTAAAGTCCAAAAATAATATCCCAGTGAAAACAAACAAAGGCACACGCTGGGTGAGTGACTGTCTGATTAAAAAGGTGGTAATCTTCAGTGTTATAGAAACACACGAAAACGGAATTGATCAAGACAGTCAATAAAAACTCACCCAGACGTAATGCGTAATGGTGCTGGAACAGCAGCGGGGCGAGAGCGTCGCCACCGGGGAGCCGGCTGTCCGAGCGGAGGTCAGAGTGGTGCGCCACTGCTTGGAGTGCGCGCCGGTACAGAGAACGCATCTGGAGTGCGTCAGCGCGGAGGAGCGTGCCAAGCTCGGAGGTCTGGAAGGTGCGCGTCTACTGGGAGTGCGCGCTGGTACGGAGAGCGTGCCAAGCTCGGAGGTCTGGATGATGCGCGTCTGCTGGGAGTGCGCGCTGGTACGGAGGAGCGTGCCAAGCTCGGAGATCTGGATGATGCGCGCCTGCTGGGAGTGCGCGCTGGTACGGAGGAGTGTGCCAAGCTTGGAGGTCTGGATGATGCGCGTCTGCTGGGAGTGCGCACTGGTACGGAGGAGCGTGCCAAGCTCGGAGGTCTGGATGATGCGCGTCTGCTGGGAGTGCGCGCTGGTACGGAGGAGCGTGCCAAGCTCGGAGGTCTGGATGGTGTCTGGGCGTCTGCAGCGCGGAGGTCTGGATGTGCGTCAGGACGACTGCTGCGCGGAGGTCTGAAGTGGATCACTGGGATGCCTCCCGTGGAAGTCTAGGGAGCGCAGTCCAGTCTCTCCCTCAGGCAACGGCGACAGGAGGCGAAGGCTGGAGCACATCTTTACGCCGGAGATAAAAACAGCATAGACAGAACAGAGGACCTCCCGAAGGAGTCTTGATGATAGAGAATATGATACCGAAAGTTACGGCATGTTACAACACGACCCCACGAGGAACAGAGTGGAAGAGCCAGGTACTTAAAGGCCACAGGGGAACTAATTAAATCGCACCACAGGTGCGAGAGGTAATTGATAATCGAACTAAAAGTGTGAGTTCGGCACCAGACCAATCAAACACATAATGACAGGTAGTACAAGGGTGTGGCCGCTGAGAGCAAACGAGAGTAACGAACAAGAGGGTGGGGGCTAGAGAGAGTGAGTGAGAAGGAAATTCCCCAACAGTAGGCTTAAAGGAAACAGAGAGAGTAGGTGAGCAGCGGACAAAACCTCACAGTACCCCCCCCTCAACGGGAGCCACCCGGCGACCCAAAAAAATACAGACAGAGTGGCAGGGGACAAAACAAGGCAAAAAACAAAAGGTACTGGCCAGGCCAGCAGGGGAAGCCACAACAAAAGTGGGGCAAGCAACTGGGGCAGGGTAGCCGGGGGGTAAACTAGGGAGCTGAGGGGTAACCATGGTAGCTGAGGGGTAACAAGAGGAGCACCCGGAAAAGGGCTAGCAGAGGGAAGGTTAGCTGCCAGGCACTGATAGCTACAGGGCCTATGCTAGCTGTACTGCTACATCAACATAGAGGCTGCGCAAGCTGCCGGAGCTAGGCTAGCAGAGGGAAATGGTAGCTGCCAGGGCACTGATAGCTACAGGGCCTATGCTAGCTGTACTGCTACATTAACATAGAGGCTGCGCTAGCTGCCGGAGCTAGGCTAGCAGAGGGAAAGGGTAGCTGCCAGGGCACTGATAGCTACAGGGCCTATGCTAGCTGTACTGCTACATTAACATAGAGGCTGCGCTAGCTGCCGGAGCTAGGCTGGCAGACAGGGCTGGACCAGCATGAGAGAACAAGCTAGCTGGAAGGGGCAGACCCAGCAGTGAGAGAAAACTGACCCTGCTAGCTGAAGGGGCAGTCCTAGCAGTGGGAGCAAACTGACCATGCTAGCTGAAGGGGCAGTCCTAGCAGTGGGAGAAAACTGACCTTGCTAGCTGAAGGGCAGTCCTAGCAGTGGGGAAACTGACCTTGCTAGCTGAAGCGGCAGTCCTAGAAGTGTGAGATAAACTGACCTTGCTAGCTGAAAGGGCAGTCCTAGCAGTGGGAGATAAACTGACCTTGCTAGCTGAAAGGGCAGTCCTAGCAGTGGGATAAACTAACCTTGCTAGCTGAAAAGGCAGTCCTAGCAGTGGGATAAACTGACGTTGCTAGCTGAAGGGCAGTCCCAGCAGTGGGAGCAAACTGACCATGCTAGCTGAAGGGGCAGTCCTAGCAGTGGGAGAAAACTGACCTTGCTAGCTGAAGGGCAGTCCTAGCAGTGTGAGATAAACTGACCTTGCTAGCTGAAAGGGCAGTCCTAGCAGTGGGATAAACTGACCTTGCTAGCTGAAAAGGCAGTCCTAGCAGTGGGAGATAAACTGACCTTGCTAGCTGAAAGGGCAGTCCTAGCAGTGGGATAAACTGACCTTGCTAGCTGAAAAGGCAGTCCTAGCAGTGTGAGAAAAACTGACCTTGCTAGCTGAAAGGGCAGTCCTAGCAGTGGGAGAAAACTACACAAAAAGTGGAGGCCATGCAGAGGGACCGGGTTAGCTGCCTGGGCCCGGCTAGCTACAGGGCCTATGCTAGCTGCAAAGGCTGCATTAACATAGAGGCTGTGCTAACAGCCGGGGGCCAAGCAAGCAGACTAGGGCCATGCAGAGGGACTGGATTAGCTGCCAGGGCATGGCTAGCTACAGGGCCTATGCTAGCTGCAAAGGCTGCATTAACATAGAGGCTGTGCTAACAGCCGGGGCCAAGCAAGCAGACTAGGGCCATGCAGAGGGACTGGATTAGCTGCCAGGGCATGGCTAGCTACAGGGCCTATGCCAGCAGCAAGGGCTGCATTATCATAGAGGCTGTGCTAGCAGCCGGGGCTAAGCTAGCAGACTAGGGCTCTGCTGAGGGACTGGGTTAGCTGCCAGGGCATGGCTAGCTACAGGGCCTATGCCAGCAGCAAGGGCTGCATTAACAATAGAGGCTGTGCTAGCAGCCGGGGCAAAGCTAGCAGACAGGGGCCATGCTGGTAGTAGAGGCCTAACAAGCTGCAGGGGAGCCAAACAGGGCTAACAGGGAAGCAAACAGGGGAGTCAACAGGCTAACAGGGGAGCTAACCGGGGAGACTAACAAGCTAACAGGGGAGCTAACCGGGGAGACTAACAAGCTAACAGGGGAGCTAACAGGGCTAGCAGAGGGGAACTAGAGGGAACAAGAAAAAAAAAGGCAAACTCAACATACACCGTCTGTGCTGGCTGGGGTCGTCGATTTGGTGGGGTCGTACTGTTATGGTTTGTAACCGACCCCAATCGCACAACACAAGACAGGTATGAGAGTAAGCCAAGAAACGGGCATTTATTGAACAAAAGGAAAAACCGGCACTGTCCCTTTAAGGGAGAAACACAAAATACTGGAATAACAAGAGGGGAAGGTACAGTGCCTTTAAGAGGCGAGCTGGCTAAGGGGAAGGCAAGGGAAACAGGGCCGGAGCAAGGGAAGGCTGGAAAACAGGGAGGAACTAGGAGGACCGGACGGGAGGACTAGGAGGAACTAGAGAGGGGAGAACTAGGGACAGAGGCCCGCGGAGGCGTGCTGGGGACAGGGAGGACTGGGAAAGCAGGTGGGAACATCAGGGCCGCTCTGCAGACTTCTCTCGGCAGATCTCCAAGGTGGGAAGACGGGGCCGAGAGGGAGAGAGGAGAGGGTTAGAGTACAAAGGGGGAAAACAGAGCAGGTGCAGGAGAGGTGACTAGTCCAAAATACAAAGTTATCCAAGTAAAAACAATCTTCGTGTAAAATACACAATGAGCAAAGTTCCAAAAACAATCCAAGGTGAATACTATCTTCGGTGTGAACAAACACACAGTGGGAGATGTAAAGTCCAAAAATAATATCCCAGTGAAAACAAACAAAGGCACACGCTGGGTGAGTGACTGTCTGATTAAAAAGGTGGTAATCTTCAGTGTTATAGAAACACACGAAAACGGAATTGATCAAGACAGTCAATAAAAACTCACCCAGACGTAATGCGTAATGGTGCTGGAACAGCAGCGGGGCGAGAGCGTCGCCACCGGGGAGCCGGCTGTCCGAGCGGAGGTCAGAGTGGTGCGCCACTGCTTGGAGTGCGCGCCGGTACAGAGAACGCATCTGGAGTGCGTCAGCGCGGAGGAGCGTGCCAAGCTCGGAGGTCTGGAAGGTGCGCGTCTACTGGGAGTGCGCGCTGGTACGGAGAGCGTGCCAAGCTCGGAGGTCTGGATGATGCGCGTCTGCTGGGAGTGCGCGCTGGTACGGAGGAGCGTGCCAAGCTCGGAGATCTGGATGATGCGCGCCTGCTGGGAGTGCGCGCTGGTACGGAGGAGTGTGCCAAGCTTGGAGGTCTGGATGATGCGCGTCTGCTGGGAGTGCGCGCTGGTACGGAGGAGCGTGCCAAGCTCGGAGGTCTGGATGATGCGCGTCTGCTGGGAGTGCGCGCTGGTACGGAGGAGCGTGCCAAGCTCGGAGGTCTGGATGATGCGCGTCTGCTGGGAGTGCGCGCTGGTACGGAGGAGCGTGCCAAGCTCGGAGGTCTGGATGATGCGCGTCTGCTGGGAGTGCGCGCTGGTACGGAGGAGCGTGCCAAGCTCGGAGGTCTGGATGGTGTCTGGGCGTCTGCAGCGCGGAGGTCTGGATGTGCGTCAGGACGACTGCTGCGCGGAGGTCTGAAGTGGATCACTGGGATGCCTCCCGTGGAAGTCTAGGGAGCGCAGTCCAGTCTCTCCCTCAGGCAACGGCGACAGGAGGCGAAGGCTGGAGCACATCTTTACGCCGGAGATAAAAACAGCATAGACAGAACAGAGGACCTCCCGAAGGAGTCTTGATGATAGAGAATATGATACCGAAAGTTACGGCATGTTACAACACGACCCCACGAGGAACAGAGTGGAAGAGCCAGGTACTTAAAGGCCACAGGGGAACTAATTAAATCGCACCACAGGTGCGAGAGGTAATTGATAATCGAACTAAAGTGTGAGTTCGGCACCAGACCAATCAAACACATAATGACAGGTAGTACAAGGGTGTGGCCGCTGAGAGCAAACGAGAGTAACGAACAAGAGGGTGGGGGCTAGAGAGAGTGAGTGAGAAGGAAATTCCCCAACAGTAGGCTTAAAGGAAACAGAGAGAGTAGGTGAGCAGCGGACAAAACCTCACATGATGTCTTGTTTATTAGTATTGTTATTGTATTGTGTTGTCTTGTTTCATGTTGAAAAGGGAAAATAAAGAAAAACTGTGTAAAAAAAAAAGAAAAGAAAGAAGCATTTTGTATAAAAGTATTCTGTACTTCTGTATGACAACTAATAAAGAAACTTGAGAAACTTGAGATTGGCCCGAGCTAAACCTAACCTCCGGACCTGCAGCTGGACCCGTTTTGACTGTGTGAAACATAGCAAGCTAGTAGTTTAGTAAGCTGTACAGCTATAACAACACAGTAGGCTAAATTAAACTTTGTGCCAACATTAGGACCGAAGTATAAACCAGCAACTGAGCAACATGAAGAAGTGGACTTATGCATCTGGATCAGAAAAAAAGTTGTGGATGAAAAAGTAAGTAGGCTACAGTGTTTGTAAAAGCGTGTATGCTAACAGTAGCTAGCCAGCTTAGCCTACATCACAATGATGATCACCAAGCTAACTTACTGTACACACTGTAGGGCTGGGCAATTAATCGAAACAGAATCGCGATATCGATTCATAGACCTATGCAATCTCATTTCTAAGTTATGACACATTTTCTTTTATTAAAAAAAAAGTTATAATTTTTTTAAGTTTTTTTTTTAACTTTTTAAATTATTTTATCTGGGTTGAACATGATTTGTGGAACTCCCTCTGGTGTTGTGGTCGTGGTATTCACTGACCTTTGGGAAGTATTTCGACATGCACATGGGTATCTTAGTGGTGTAGTGTATCTTGTAGACCAGGCCCATTGCAAGTTGCTGTACTCTGTCATCTACTCTAAGCCATCCTAGGTTGTCAAAGTGGGCAGGGGTGAGGTGGGTTTTAGGAGTAAGGTCAAGCAGTAGTCTGACCAGTTTGTTTTGTGATGTTTGTAATCTTGTTTTTATTGCCTTTGAGGTGCTTTGGTACCATGAGGTGCAAGCATAGTCGTAGTACCCTTGAATGAGTGCTCCTGTTAGAGTCTTCAAGGTATTCTTGTTTACCAGAGAGGAGATCCGGTACAAGAATCTAGTTCGTTGGTTGACTTAGTTTTATTACATTGGATCCCATTTTGTCACAGGAAAGATTTGCCTCTATAGGATGGAATCCAGGTAGGTAATTTCATCTTTCCTTTTAAGATAAGATAAGGTATTCCTTTATTGATCCCCTTGGGGAAATTCAGGCATCATAGCAGCATGGGGAAAGGGGGGGGGGGTACAAGTAGTGAAAACAACACAAGCAGTGTAAACAAATAGGTCAATATAATTTACTATCTAACTAACTGAAATATACATTATTCATTATTCACAGTATCACAGTATCCACATAAGGTGCAGTATGCATAAGGTAGTGTTATTGTCATACTTGGGTTCCTATTAGTTCTAGGTCGATGTCTGCCCACTGTTGTGGAGCCTGATGGCCACTGGTATGAAGGACTGTCCGAGGCGGTTAGTTGAGTGTCGGGGGGGTATGAGTCTGTGGCTTCCTTGTCACCTTCACCTAATATGTTTTGATCTGGTCAGGTGCGCTGTCACCTAATATGTTTTGATCTGATCAGGTGCGCTGTCACCTAATATGTTTTGATCTGGTCAGGTGCGCTGTCACCTAATATGATTTCATCTGGTCAGGTGCGCTGTCACCTAATATGATTTCATCTGGTCAGGTGCGCTGTCACCTAATATGTTTTCCTCTGGTCAGGTCCGCTGTCACCTAATGTTAATATGTTTTCATCTGTGTCCACTGACCACTGACACACAGTGGGGGATGTTTTAAAAATATAATTTAATATATAATATAATATAATAATTTGTGCTTCACCTAAACATTTGGTCAGCAGCCTCCACTGCTGTGCATCATTAGATCACCCACATCCCACACACCAGACACACATAACATAAAACACTGGGACAGATAGTGTATTATTGAGAGGAGGTGAGGTAGGAGCAAAGTACAGAGAGAGATAGAGATTATTAATACAGAGTTTTGTGAGGTGAGAGGTAGTGAGAGGAGAGGTGAAGGCGAGAAGGTGTTCATTGTGTACTGGACCCTAGACTGGCTGAGAAACCCCCTTGTGTACTGACCCTGGACCGAACAATCGCTTTTTTGTACGAGAGCCTGTTTTTGTGTTTTTGACCTTGGACTGTATTACGACCATTCTAATTGCCCATCGGACTATATTCTGCCCCATTCAATAAATATTCTTTATTGATTGAAATTGCACTTGTTTGGACAGTTGAATTTGTTTGTTTTTGAACCGTGACAAGTCTGAACACCACCAGTCTTGTCACAATATATATATATATAAATATATATATATAACCGTGGATTTTGTGTACCGTTATATATTAGGGGTGTAACGGTACAAAATCCACGGTTCAGTACGTACCTCGGTTTTGAAGTCACGGTTCGGTATTGTTTCGGTACAGTGGGGGGGGGATACCAGTGCATACATAAAAAAAAAAAAAAAATATATATATAAATGATACCCTTTTTTTTTTTATACAGCTACTGTTTTATATATACTGTTTTTTAGTAATAACTAGAAAGTAAAGGTATTTATTCAACAACAGGTGATTGATTAATGATACTAATACAAATCTATACAATGAGTATGGGGCTGCAGCACTGCAGATATACCCTACTCCAATGATCCACACACGGACATTACACGGTGTTGCACTCGCTACCCAGTGGCTCTGCAGATATACCCTACTCAGTCTACAAGGCTCCGTTGAAGTAGCACAGAGGATCTGTTGTGATTTTTGCACAATAAATATTCAACATTCTCTTTTGAGACTCCGCCTCAGACTTTTATCATTTGGCACTAAAAGCTAAACATTGTCACCGATATGGCTGTCCGCAACATGTCATTAATTGTGTACGCGAGGTGGTTCAGTGACGACTCTAACGTGAGCTAGGTTAGCTAGCATGAGCTACCGAGAGATGGAAAGACTGTAACTTTACTGGTGAAAATGTGATTTACGTTGGAATACTCCTTTGCCAACTTGCTGTACTTTGCTTGCAGGTCTGCAGCCATTATTGCTGGATTATGAATAGCCCCAACTTTAGCCAAGGTAACATTATGGCTAAACCTTTAACGTTAGTTAATGCTAGCTTTCGGTTAGCTGTTCAATGCTAATAACACCACCAAGCGAACCCATCAGAGCTCCCCGTCAACACCGCTCTGTCGGGAGGATGGCATTTAAGAAAGTATCTTCTGTTAAAATGACAAACAGCATTGACACTTTAATTCACGGTCGGTTAAACACACATTTAAGCCGGGGGGATTTAAGTTCCGAAAAAAAAGGTTCTGCACCGTTGCAATCGTACGGTGCACAGCCCGTACTGTACCGGAGGACCACATTGACGCGGTACAGTACGTATCCGCGTACCGTTACACCCCTAATATATATATATATATATATATATAAACCAAGGCCCCTGCATATATGCCTTTCCAGAAATTCTTAATCACACATTAATGCCTTGATATTTTTCATTTTCATAATGTCACTAACTTCCTGGAATAATATACATCACCATGACATCACACATATTATCTCTTTAACT
>NW_028174121.1:92964-105084 GCF_963971535.1 Notolepis coatsorum
TTCTCTCTCTCTCTCGCTCTCTCTACGTTCAATGATTTAAAGTGGCCAAACGTTACAATATAAATTAGAGGTGGGCATAGATCATTTTTTTTTAATCTAGATTAATCTATCTGCAATCCTGGATTTAATCTAGATTAAAATGGCTAAAAAAAAAAAAAAACCTGCCGAAGGCATTCAAAATATGTGTGTTCTACCCAAATAATGACCAGAAGTAAGTCCTTACTTTTTCTTTCCTCCTTATGTTTCTCAGGCCAGGTGGCCCATTACACCATGAGCCCATCTCCCGTTTCAAAAATGCATTACAGACTGTTTGAAAAAGCTGTTTTGCTATGATAATTGGTAATGAAATATCAAAATAATGTTCAATAAGATGTACTTGTGTTTAATAAGTTGTTTTATTCAGAAGTTAACACAAATAAATAATATTACCAGTACAGTATCTAGCACACTCTCAGGAGCAAAACAGAAAGAATCATTTCAAACTTGAACTATGTGACATGGCTTGAATCAACTGCTCCAGTGGAGTTGCTCAGTGGCCAATGGTGTCAACTGTGGTTGTACTGGGCCACTCCCAGGTGTGAATGGAACTGTGTGAATGTGAAGCAGGGCGTTCCTGAAAAAGAGCATCTGTGCTCAGCGAACCTACCCTGGGTATATAAGGGGGAAAAAAATGTAAAAAAAAAAAAAAAAAAAAAAAAAAAAACATTTTTTAGATTAATGCGTTAATTATATTATCGCGCGATACTAGTATAGCGTTAACGCAGCACGTTAACGCCGTTAACGGCCCAGCTCTAATATAAATACTTACTGGATAGTTGATGATAAACATTTAATTTCATTATCTGAAATATTATAAAATCATTAAGTCTGCTATAAGCCATTATCCCTTTGTGTGTGATTATTATTTCCTCACAGTAGTGTGTATATAAATTGTCTGTGTGTTTTTAGCTAAAGTGGATAGAAAACACAGTAGCCTACTGTGCAAAAGTCTTAGGCACCCAAGAGTTTTTATATAAATTGTCTTACAGTAGATTATTTTATTTTTAATAATAATATAAGCTGCATATAAGGAATACAACCAAATCCTCTGTGATACCATAGAATTGCATCATTATTTTGCATCATGTTGAATCGCATCGTATCGCCCGGAATCGCATTATGTTGAATCAAATCGTATCGAAGCAAATGAACTGTATCTCAACACGGGTGAATCGTATCGCATCGCCTGGTGCTTCAAATGTATCGTTAATGTATCGTATCGTTGGCAACGTATCGAGATGTGCATCGCATCGGCCTCAGTGATGGAGATGCACATCCTTAATATGTATGTGTGTAGCCTATGTTTGTATAATAATGTGTTTGTGTATTTATATGTGTGTGTTTTTGTGTGAATGTCTGTATATGTCTCTGTGTATGTAAGTGCATGTACTATGTGTGTGTGCATGTACTGTGTGTGTGTGTGTATTTATGTGTGTGCATGTGGATGTGTGTGTAAGTACAGTATGTGTGTAATATGTATATATGTGTAGCCTATGTTTGTATATGTGTGTATGTGTGTGTGTTTTTGGGTGAATGTCTGTATATGTATGTCTCTGTGTATGTATGTGCATGTACTGTGTGTGTGTGTGTGTGTGTTTGTGTGCGTGCGTGCATGCGTGTGTGTGTGTGTGCGTGTGTGCGTGTGTGCTGTGTGTGTGTGGTGTGTGTGTGTGTGTGTGTGTGTGTGTGTGTGTGTGTGTGTGTGTGCGTGCGTGCGTGCGTGTGTGTGTGTGTGTCTCTGTGTGTGTGTGTGTGTGTGTGTGTGTGTGTGTGTGTGTGTGTGTGTGTGTGTGTGTGTGTGTGTGTGTGTGTGTGTGTGTGTGTGTGTGTGTGTGTGTG
The DNA here is from genome assembly GCF_963971535.1 of Notolepis coatsorum. Classification (NCBI taxonomy): domain Eukaryota; kingdom Metazoa; phylum Chordata; class Actinopteri; order Aulopiformes; family Paralepididae; genus Notolepis; species Notolepis coatsorum. Next base: position 94,843 of record NW_028174121.1, read on the forward strand.
TGTGTGTGTGTGTGTGTGTGTGAACTAGGTATTTCCTTGGCTCCATTTCCTGATGCTTCCCTGTGAGCAGTAAGCCGTAGTATTGCCAGTGTTTAGGTATACAGCTAGTGCTTGTACTATAGGGGCTAATGCTATGCGTTGCTCTCCCACTGGGGGAATCGTTGTGAAAGAGGCATTTGTGCCCTGCTGGATTGAAACACAGATAGACTGCAGCAGCAAGGTGTTGATAATGCTGAAGATTAATGTCTCAGCCACGCATAATCGCCCATATCCCCCATATCCCCCCCACCTCTCTCTCTCTCTAGATAGACTTGTTCAACTCCTCTGACCAGTGCCCTCAAGATGGATGGCACATGTGGTCCTGTCCCCCTCCTCCCTCACACACGCACACATGCACGCACACACACACACACACACACACACACACACACACACACACACACACACACACGCACGCACGCACGCACGCGCGCACGCACGCACGCACGCACGCACGCACGCAGGCACGCATGCACGCACGCACGCACGCACACACACACACACACACACACACACACACACACACACACACACACACATAAAACCCACGCACACATAGGCACAGGAAATGCACATTCACACACAATGTCACACACAAACACACTGCCACTAACAGGGCATGTGTGTGAAAGGCACAATGCCTTCACCAGGCTGTGGTAGGCTATGAGCAGGGTGTGGTAGGCTATGATCAGGCTGTGGTAGGCTATGACCAGGCTGTGGTAGGCTATGACCAGGCTGTGGTAGGCTATGATCAGGGTGTGGTAGGCTATGATCAGGCTGTGGTAGGCTATGACCAGGCTGTGGTAGGCTATGACCAGGCTGTGGTAGCTATGACCAGGCTGTGGTAGGCTATGACCAGGCTGTGGTAGGCTATGACCAGGCTGTGGTAGGCTATGACCAGGCTGTGGTAGGCTATGACCAGGCTGTGGTAGGTGTGCTGGAATCATGGCTTTACCAGACTGCGGTAAGTTACAGTATGAACGGCTATAGTAGGCTATGCTGGAATCATGGCAGTGTTTAGCATGAGGGGCAGGCACCCGAGTGTGGAAGCAGCCTTCATTCAAGTTGCATTTCATCCTTACGTCCTGTAACCCCCCCCCCCCCCCCTCTCTCACCCCCTCCCTCCTCCTCTCTCACCCCCCCCTCTCTCACCCCCCTCCCTCCTCCTCTCCGTCATCTCCATTATCTTCCCTTCTGTTGTGGATCTCTTGCTCCTCTTTTCGGCCCATTTCCACTTCAGGGTCCCGTAATTCACTATGGTCTGGCTTTTTGACATGCGTGCAAATTACCAAATTACAGGACGCTGATCTGTCACCGGCCCAGATTCATGTGAGGGGGGGGGGGGGGGGTGAGGAGTTTGGCTGGGTGGAAGGTGGGGGAGCCAGGGGGTGGGTGGCTGTGTGATGGGGGGGGGTGAGGGGTGCACGGAGAGGCACGTTAGCCTACTTACTTGCTCTGTCTTAAACATTGTTAACGCTGACCGCCTGATTGACACATTGCTGCCGGATCTGAATGGCTCTCAGTCCTGTGGAAGCTCCAGGAACCCCCCCCCCCCCCCCCCCCACAACCCCCCTGTCATCCTTTGTGTCCCTCTTCCCCTTGTGTTGTTTTTCTCCCTCCGCCTCCACCGTCTCATTTGCATCCGAGGCCTGGCGGTTTCATGGTGGATGGGAGGGAAGCGAGGAGCGAGGCCCCCCTCCTGGTCCACTCTCTCTCTCTCTCTCTCTCTCTCTCTCTCTCTCTCTCTCTCTCTCTCTCTCTCTCTCTCTCTCTCTCTCTCTCTCTCTCTCTCTCTCTCTCTCTCTCTCCACCAGTCTTTGTCTCGTCCTCCCAGCCAGGTCGAGGCATGGTGTTCTCTGGGTTGATGGGGCTGGTGTTTCAGGGTGGGCTTGCTGGGGAGGAACAGCGTGATGGTGTTATTGTAACTGGGCATGGCCGGGCCAGAGCAGCGTCCAGCCCAGGGCCCGTTTCCTCCCAGCTGATCCCCCCCCAAGAAAGGATGTCTCACTTCAAGGGAACAGGAAGTCTGTGCGGAGGATGGGATTTCTGGGTAAATAATAAGGGCTGCTGGCGGGAGAGCATCTGCTGTCTCTCCTAACATGGACAGTATACCACACTGTCCTGCTGAGAAGGAGAGAGAGAGAGAGAGAGAGAGAGAGAGAGAGAGAGAGAGAGAGAGAGAGAGAGAGAGAGAGAGAGAGAGAGAGAGAGAGAGAGAGAGAGAGAGAGAGAGAGAGAGAGAGAGAGAGAGAAGAGAGAGAGAGGAGAGTCTCTCACCTGTTGTGTAAGCAGTATTCAACCATACTATGGAAATATGTGAGAACATTATGCCTCAGATCATAACTTCAAACATATAAATTCCTCAAAAAAACTTAATTTGACTCCCTTCTCTTGCCCTGACCAATTGCCCTGGCTAGCATGCTTTCCAAAGTATTAGATAAATAATTATCTTGGATAGGCTTCAAGAATACATAATAAACACTGACAATCAATTTGTGTAAGTTGTGAGTATGTAGACATAACACTACAATATACATGTTTCCTGGATGCATCCAAAGCATTCGACCAAATTAATCCTGGCAATATTGACTACAAGAGTGAGGGGTATTTTATTAGGATCTTGCATTTTGTTCTTCACATTCCATGCAAGCTAGATGGAGTAAGAGTAGTATGCACCCTTTCAGGTGGGGTCTGACAAAGTGGAACACTGTCACCTGTTGATCCTTCTAAAAAGTTAAAAGAGTATAAGACTGTATGTATGGTGGGGAATATAGTCTTATTAACCATCTGCTGGTGATGACTTTACAGCAACTGCTCAGAATCTGTTATGGTGTGCAGTATGACATCACGTTTAACTCTAAACATAACTTAGTTTTATATAGTGCCTTTCAAAAGACCCAAGGTCGCTTTACATAGGGGGAAAAAACAAAAGTAACAAACATAGTGGACAGACACAACATACAAAGTGGTACATTAGGGGTTAAAGGCCGAGTTGAAGAGTTTGAGGATTTTTTTTTTTATAAGTCCAGAGTTGGGGTGTTGCGGCGTTCTGAGGGGAGGGAGTTCCAGAGGGTGGGAGCGGCCACACTGAAAGCTCTGTCCCCAAAAGTCCGCAGTCTGGTTCTGGAGCAGCTCCAGACCTTATACCTGATGGCATCACTCATTTATTGGATTTGGGAGAGAGTTTTTTGTGTTCACAAATATATATATATCTTTTTTTCTTAAACCATAGGAATAACATGTAAGTATTTTCAAATGTGTTGGTGCATGCGTTTCAATTACCAATTGAATTAAAAGGGCTCTGTTTCCCCACCATGGCCATGTAAACCCAAACAGGCCTGTTATCCCTGCAGATAAATGCCTCCCTCTTGCTTTTTAAGTGGTTCGAACATGATCTTAGTCTGATTAATTACGCCCCTTGCTGTTTGCCCCCCCAACCCCCTTCCACTCTTCTATCCTAATGGCCAGCGTTTATACTGAGAGGACAACTGTGGTTTTTGGGGGGTGGCGGCGCAAAGCCCTTGTGCACAGGAAGCAGTTTTAATTAACGTGGAGATGACACCTCTCTCTCTCCACGCTCATCTTTCACCTGGGAGACGCAGCGAGGGGGAACTTTGACACTAACCCTGCATGCCGCTGATTAAAGCAGGGTCTCATTTACCTCAGCCTGCTGTCAACAAAACACCACTAATGGCATTATGCCCAGGCCTGAGGGGGCCATGGGGCCAGCGCCTACAGACCCAGGGACCCGTCCCAACCCCGGGCTCAAATCAGAGCAAACAAACTTAACCTAATCTCTGATATGAGTACCTATAATCTTCCTCTGATCTTATCTAGAGGAGGACTCATATGTTCCTAGTATAGGCTATCCTCACTACTAGGGATTGAGGCCAGAGGGCTTAAGCAGGTAAAAGCCGGTCCTTTTCCTCTCGAGGGTCCTTTGTTTTGAGGCATGACTGGGTATTTATAGTCCTCTTAGCGGGGTTGGCGGAGGCCTTGTTCACAGGCCCAGTCGCTGACCCGCCTCTGGCAGAGCGAGAGATATTTGCACTTCTCTCATCACCTGACAGGGCGCTGGCACGCTCGCCACATTCTGCCGATGACCTCATACCATACACCGTGTCCACCATCTCTTCATCCATCACTTCCTCTATATATAGCCGGGAATCAGACATCCTTCACATAGCTTAGGGTTTTGGCCTCTTTGATGTCCTGGAAGAACAAAGCCTTTGTGTCCTTACCAACACTTAGGGAACACTCCAACCCGGAATCCATGCATGAGGGTTTGTGTCACAGCCAGTCCGTTAACACCCCGTCCTCCCTCCGTCCATATGTGCCCTAGACGTTATTATAGAGCGCTAATGTACCTCGAGACGGCAGACGTCGGCTACAGGAACCATGTTATTGGCAACTCCCCCGTCGCTCCCTACTGCACATTTTGACACGTTACATATTTTAACATGAGCAGTAAGGGTAGTATAAAGTTTAATGCTAAAAAGCGAGGTCACTTTCTCTTTGGTGCACATTGCGCTTTTTACAGTCCTCTTATTAGTCAAACCCCGGCAAGGAAAAATTTCACAGCAGGCTTTTATTGATTTATGTCAATAGCCATTAGGTTGGGCTTTGCGTTCCCTCTTTTGCCTTTAATGGGGGCATGATGCATCGGGCTTGGAAGCGCGTTAAAAAACACCCGTGGTTATTAATGTGATGATTAATTAGGAAAGTTTGTTTCTTGTAAAGTGACAGCTCTTCTTTAAGCGGCCCTGTAAACTTTTATAGGGCCATACAACTGACCTCAAATTGGAAATTTGTGTTGGAAGCAGCCCTGCTCTCCATTACAGCTCCTGGCTGTTGTTAATTTTATATCTGTCCAATAAAAGGCAGCGGGGGTTACAGGCGTGTGCTATACCCCACCCCCTGCGCCTCCTTCCCCCCAACCCTACTCCTCCTCACTGTCTCCCATTTAACCAGTCAACCAGGGCTCCCCAATGTTTTATAAACTGGCGTCATACATTTTCGGTCATAACCTTGGCTCAGCAAACAGTTTGATAATGAAATTCGCCCGCTTTCTGATTCTATTATTTGGGGGAAAACACTCTTCTACTTATACTGTAGCCAGCAGTTAGCAGTCATAAATTAAGCATTCGTTTTCTTGGCTTTATAACCTGACGAATCCACTCACGGCGGTTTGTTCAGACTGCAATAATTACAGATGCCCCTAGTGGACGAAACCAAGCGCTACTAGCGTCCATACTTACGGGCCAAAGCGCCGATGCTAACTCACTGGTGCTCCACTCAGGTCGAGCCCTTAGCTTCCCGCGTGTTTATGGAGAAGTCAGTGTAACGTGAAGAGGCAGAGGAGGAAGTGCTCGCTGCTGCGTCTTGATTACCGCCCTGGGGAGCCCTAACCCGTGGAACCACTTAAAAGATAATGCCTCAAATGATGTTTTTTCAAACACTGGATGCCTAGTCCGCCGGTTGAAACAATATCACTGATGTAAAGGAAATGGGACCTGAATGGCACTGTTTACAGTTGTTGGATGTTCACACATAAGCAGCAAATTCCAACATAAACATCCACTTAGTGCATGTAAATCTAAGGGCTATTAATAAGCACTTTTATCTTCTCTCTTCTGGAGTGCAGCCCCTGAAGGCCTGGGGTAATCTGGCCTCTCTCTCTCTCTCTCTCTCTCTCTCTCTCTCTCTCTCTCTCTCTCTCTCTCTCTCTCTCTCTCTCTCTCTCCTCTCTCTCCTCTCTCTCTCTCTCTCTCTCTCGCTCTCGCTCTCGCTCTCTCTCTCTCTCCCCCTCTCTATCTCATTCTCTTGCTCCCTCTCTATCTGTCTGTGCTATGTTTCTCTTTGGCAAGGCACGGGCCTCTGGGCAAAGAACTCATTCCAAATCTTCAAAAAACACAAGCTAGCTCTCGAAGCCCCCCCCGCCCCCCCCCCCTCCTTCCGTGTCTCCTTCCGCGTTTGGCCCTTATTATTCCCAGGACTGTTGTAGACGCCACAGCCGTGTCTGGCCCTGGCCAAACCAGTGGTTTGTGTCTGTCTGTACAGACGGGAGGTTTCTGTGCGTGGAGGACAGTGGGATGGTCATATGCTTGCATCCCTCCCTCGCATGCTCTCCTTTGTCTTCAGGGTCTTCAGATTGATGAGTTCTGATGGAGCAAATGCCTTTCGTCTTGCTCTTTCTCATGCATCCCTCCTTTCAGCGGTCGTTTGCCTTATTCTCCTCGACATGAAGTTGTTGTTTTTTTTGCTTGCCTACCCCTTCTCCATGTGTTCGTGCGTGACAGGCATGCTTCCTGTCAGTCTGTGTGTGTGTGTGTGTGATTTTGTGTTTGTGTGCATGTGTGTCTCTGTGGGTATGTACGTGTGTCTTTGTATGCTTGTATATGTGTGTGTGTGTCGATTTGTAGCTCTCTTTGTGTGCGTGTTTGTATATGTGTGTGTGTGCGCGTGTGTGTGTGTGTGTGTGTGTGTGTGTGTGTGTGTGTGTGCGTGCGTGCGTGCGTGCGTGTGTGTGTGTGCGTGTGTGTGTGCGTGTGTGCGTGCGTGCGTGCGTGCATGCGTGCGTGTGTGTGTGTGTGCGTGTGTGTGCGTGTGCATATGTGCATATGTGTGTACTTCAGTGGAGAAGAGACTTGCTTTTATGTCGGTGCCAAGTGTTGGAGAATGGTTCCGCTCACGAAGGCCAGGCTCTTGTGCTGCTAGGGTTCCCACTCTGTTCTCAGGAGCCAAATGCCTTTATCTGATGTTCGGATCTCTGTTATTTGTCATGAAACTGCAACAGAGAGCGTCCTATACCTGTGGGACCTCCCGAGTGATCTCCCCATGCCAGCATGCAGACAGGAACATTAATGGACAGTCTGGTCCTTTTGCTATGGCTACACTATTCTTAATTTGCCGCCAGCGGCTTCCGTCGTCTCCCTTTGAAGTATCAAATGTAGTCACAAAAACTCGTAAGAGGAAGGAGTATAAGCAATATCCTGCTTGGCCAAGGCTATACCTGGCAACCTCCCAAAACATCAAAATGTTTGTGTCACCCGTGTCACACCTTAAATCAGCTCCATATTTCAACCCCCCGCCCCACACACACACACACACACACACACACACACACACACACACACACACACACACACACACACACACACACACACACACACACACACACACACACACACACACACACACACACACACACACACACACACACACACACACACACACACACACACACACACACAGGCTGAGGCAGCTTTGTGTTTGTGTGTTAGGCTGCCATCTTGAGCTGTGTGTCTCAGCCACTGTATCTTGTGGTTTGGTCTGTTCCCAGGTCTCTAAGCAGATGGTAGCACAGTTTAGTGCGAGCAGCACACTGGTGGCACGAGTTTCTCCCAATCGTAACTCATCTAGCAAGGCTAAAGACAGTGGCACCGAGCTCTTACAGCCCTACAGTACGTCCTTGCCGATTGGCTGTTGTCACACATCTGACCTTATTCTTATAGGTTAGAGGTCTCCGATTGCCACAACCTTTGCCAGTGGATAGAATGGGCCTCAGTCACCAATACTCTCTTATTATGTTTCTTATATTCTTTCTTACCTGTCTATTAATAGAAAAATAAGAAAATCCACGCCACATTCATCAAGCCGTTCTTAAAGTCCAAATCCGTTCTTACCCAGGTGTGTTGAATGATGAATCCCACCTGTTCTTAAACGGAAATGCGCGTTCACGCTCAATTTATTTGCATACAGACACGCCCGACATCTCCTTATAAGGCGAATGAGGCGTGTGTAAACAGCCGAGGTTCGGCATCTGATCCCTTCAACAGGAAGCGATTTGTGAATGATCTCAAAATGACACACACACACAGTGTGCACACAGACTTAGTGCATGTGTGTGCGTGTTCCTGTGGGTCGCTCATCTGTGGCTAAAACCCAGAGTGCGCTCAGAACTTGTAGGTGTGGAGCAGAGAAGAGAAGAGAGGAGAGGAGCGGTTGTAAATATGCGTTCTATGCGTATGGCCTGGGCAGCCAGAGCATCTAACTGTTCTAACAGCAATATATAACCCATTTCAGAAGCAGAACGCACGCAATAAGTTATAATAATAATAATTATTATTATTGAAAAGTTCTGGCTTTATAAAGTCGTATTTGGGGGTATTTGGGGGCAATTGACCAATGGTTTGCTTTCAACCCATGAACTCCTTCCTCTCTCACCTTTTTATATATATTTCTTTATTTTATCTACTAAAACTGTATTGTATTGTATTGTTCGTTTTGTAAAGTGTCTTTGAGCATTAGGAAAAGCGCTATATAAATCTGATGTATTATTATTATTATGAATGGTAGGCTTTTTTAAATGTTTCTTATCTGGGTAAGAGTGCTCTCGACCACTCTTAGAATTTGGTCTTGCCTAAGAGAAAAGCTAAAATAAGAAAACATTGCTGAATCCCAGGTAAGAACAAAATAAGAAGAAATGTTAGTTAAGAACTAAATCTGTTCTTATATCGCTTCATGAATGAAGCCCATTGACTTTACCTTAGCCCAGAATAAAGAGCCCCCCTGACTTAGTCCTATAAGATTTATATCGCTGACACCTCTTTGTTACTGTGTGTTAAGCGTTTTTAAGTGCACAGGCTTCACAAGCTTTATTTTTTATTGTGAGGGACCTTGTGTCGGCACTTCTGACAGTTGTGACACAAAATGCCACTCATTAGATTGCATCCCAGAAGTGAAATAAAATAGTGCCACGGTGGATGTCGGCGCGGCCTTCATCTTGAGCTCTGCAGCGCGGCTCTGTTGCTTCACACTGGAGGTGGAAACATACAGTGGAGCCAGGCGGAGGTGATCTGAGAGGGAGCTTTGATATCTGTTCACGTAGCTTTGATGCTCACCACACTAGGCATGCAGAGATATTTACTAAATCAAAGTAACCTTTTCTCTCAACAGCTGCATGGATATCTGAGATGAATGGAAACAATCCTTGCTTTTCTCGCTTAGAAACTTGGAAAACAGCAACACCTTGAGGAAAAGCAGTGATGTTTCCCTGTCTTTTAAAAATGTAATTGGCCCCAAAAATATGGCTTGTGGTTATTGTATTTGTATTTTTGTACACAACACAGCACTGCTATCACTGCAATATTGACATTAGTGAATGTTGGTATTCATCAGCTGATTACAAATCTAATGTTTATGTTAATGCTACACAGTATGGTCATTTCTTCATGTTTCGTAAAATCAGGTAATACTATTATGTTAAATGGACTTAACTATTATGAACTATTATGACATTGTAATGATAAAAAAAGTTTAAATGGGCAAGAATATGACCACAATGTACACCATAATATAAACATTGTTTTTTTTTATCAGCTGATGAATACCAGTAAGTAAGTAAGTAAGTAAGTAAGTAAGTAAGTAAGTAAGTAAGTAAGTAAGTAAGTAAGTAAGTAAGTAAGTAAGTAAGTAAGTAAGTAAGTAAGTAAGTAAGTAAGTAAGTAAGTAAGTAAGTAAGTAAGTAAGTAAGTAAGTAAGTAAGTAAGTAAGTAAGTAAGTAAGTAAGTAAGTAAGTAAGTAAGTAAGTAAGTAAGTAAATAAGTAAGTAAGTAAGTAAGTAAGTAAGTAAGTAAGTAAGTAAGTAAGTATTTATAAAGCACCTTTCATACATGTCATGTAGTTCAAAGTGCTGTACACAAACATATATGGCATATATAACGATAAAAGCAATAAAGTCACAGTGATCAGTTAAGATCAATGGTTAAAAAAAAAAATTAAAGAAAAAATTTCTTAAAAAGGAAAACAGTCAAGAAAGTTTGGGAGAACAGCAGTGGCGTCGTTGCAGTAAAAGCCAAGGTATGGCAATTAGGGATGGTGGGGGGGTGAAGGGGGGGGTTGGTGGATTTTTTTTGTCAAATCAGTTGCGCAATAGTCACTTTTGGTGAGTTGTTTCTATACAATTCACTTATATGACATTTAGGTATGACACAGGACTACACAAGCATTTTTAGTATAGAAATGTGTCAACAGACTAAAGCAGGGAACCACAATATTTTGCATACAAATTATGCAGAATGTAATATCATAACTGTCTATTATTTTTCTTGCAATTGAGACAATTTTCCTTAGGTACGGTTTTGAGGTGTGTGTTCAACAGAATGTAGTATCAAAAACACATTCACAAAAAGTATGGGTTAC
>NW_028174121.1:105284-115284 GCF_963971535.1 Notolepis coatsorum
TTAGCCTTGCCCTTGCAACGCTTGATGTAAATGTTCTGGAGGGTGGGGAGCCCCCCTCCAATTGTGCGTTCGGCTGAACGTGTCACTCTTGTAGTCTGCTTCGGTCTTGTGCAGTGCTATTCCCAAACCAGGAGGTGATGTTGCCGGTCAAGATGCTCTCTATTGTACATGAGTAGAAGTTCTTAAGGATCTTCTGACTGACTTGGAACTTCCTTAGGCGCCTGAGGAAGTAGAGGCGTTGTCGTGCCTTCTTCACAACACTGTCAATGTGTGTGGTCCATGTCAAGTCCTCGGATATGTAGGCTCCGAGGTACTTAAAGCTGTTGACTCTCTCAACCGGTGCCCGGTCGATGCTGAGGGGGCTGTAGTCCTTGACCCCCGACCTCCTGAAGTCCACAATCATCTCCTTTGTTTTGCTGACGTTCAGGGAGAGGCTGTTTTCCTGGCACCATCCCGCCAGGACCTTGACCTCTTCCAGGTAGGCCCTCTCGTCGTTGGCAGAGATCAGGCCCACCACCACTGTGTCGTCAGCAAATTTGATGATTGTATTGCTACTCCGCTGAGCCACACAGTCGTGTGTGTACAGGGAGTAGAGGAGGGGACTCAGAACACAGCCCTGGGGGGCCCCTATGTTGAGGGTGATGGATGAGGAGGTGCAGTTGCCTGCTCTCACCACCTGGGGTCTGCCAGTCAGGAAGTCCAAGACCCACTGGCAGAGGTCATAGCCCAAGCCCAGGTCCCTGAGCTTGGCTATGAGTATGGAGGGGACTATGGTATTGAATGCTGAGCTGTAGTCGATGAATAGCATTCTCACATAGTTCCCCTGCCTCTTGTCCAGGTGTGATGCTGCTGTGTGCAGCACATGGGCTATGGCGTCCTCCGTGGACCTGTGGGGCGGTATGCAAATTGCAGGGGTCCATGTTGATGGGGAGGGAGGAGCATGTAGAGAAGTGAGTGATTTTCTATCCAGAATGTGCTTTACTTTACTCATGACTGAAATGCTTCGTGAGAGTTTTAGATTGGACATGTTTTATGTGAGGTTTCCAACAGATTTATGGTCTATTATTACACCTAGGAATTTATTTTCATAAACTCTTTCAATAATCACATCATTTATTTTAACTTGTACCAATCTGATGATGATGATGGTGATGGTGATGTTGGTGATGGTGATGGTGATGATGGTGATGATGATGGTGATGATGATGATGATGATGATGGTGATGATGATGATGATGATGATGATGATGATTGATGATGATTGATGATGTTGATGGTGATGGTGATGGTGATGTTGTTGGTGGTGGTGTGATGATGGTGATGTTGATGTTGATGATGATTATATTGTTGTTGCTGCTGCTACTGCACCTTTTTTGATGTTACATCTACATTTACATTTAGTCATTTAGCTGACCCTTTTATCCAATACAAGATCTGTACAACAAGTCAGCAGGAAGGGTACATCATCAAACAGTGTCGAACGTGAGTGCTACAGTCTTGAGTGGATAGTAGTATAGACATACTAGCATAGTAGGTACTGTAGTAATATAGTCATGGTATATTACTTAGTGGCAAAGTGCACAATAGTCAAAGACAGTACGATGGTTAGTATTCATTTCTTTATTATTATTATTATTATTATTATTATTATTATTATTATTATTATTATTATTATATTATTATAATTATTATTATTATTATTATTATTATTATTATTATTATTATTATATATTTATATTATTATTATTATTATTATTATTATTATTATTATTATTATTATTATTATTAATATTATTATTATTATTATTATTATTATTATTATTATTATTATTATTATTATTATTATTATTATTATTATTATTATTAATTATTATTATTATTATTATTATTATAATTATTATTATTATTATTATTATTATATTATTATTATTATTATTAATATTATTATTATTATTATTATTATTATTATTATTAATTATATTATTATTATTATTATTATTATTATTATTATTATTATTATTATTATTATTATTATTATTATTATTATCTTTTTAATTAAAATTATATTTAAAATGTCAGATATTGATTGAAGAAGTGTGTTTTTAGTTGACACCGGATATTGTTTCTGACTTGTGGAGCAAGGACAGAGAATAGCCTGCTTCGCTTTGATGACCCCCCAGGAGCTCGGATAAGAGTGGGTCTGAGGCGGCCAGAAAATGCAGAGCGTAGGGTCTTGAGGGTGTAGTTAGAGACCATTGACCGGAGGTAGGCGGGAGCCGTTCCCCTCGCTGTGCGGTATGCCAGATCAAGGACCTTGAAGCGGATTCGTGCCACAATGGGAAGCCAGTGCAGCTCTCTAAGAAGTGGGGTAACTTTGGTAGATTGGAGATCAGGGGGGCCACTGCATTCTGTACGAGTTTACGTGGTTTGATGGCGGTAGCCGGTAAACCAGCTAGTAGTGCATTACAGTAGTCGAGGCAAGACATGACTGTTGATTGCAGGAGGAGTTGGGTGGCTTATTTCGTCAGGAAGGGGCAGATCCTTCTGACATTGCTCAGGAAGAATCTGCACCTTCTGCTTGTTGAGGCAATGCGAGCAGAGAACAGTGCTTAATGAATTTCCATTTTATAAAGGTAAACATTAAAGCCTACTGTATATATACTAAACGTTCTATTTTATATTACTGTCCTGTTAAAGGATAAGTGTCATTTAAAATGTTTTCTTATTGTTGACATAGCCTATGAACCAAAACCAACCATGTATTTCTTCCACTCTCAATACTCTTCCTACTCTCTCCTACCATGCTCTCAACCAGGAAGCCATGTTTCCATTGTATGCTAAAATCATAAAATACAGTTCACAAAATATTTCCAATTTTAAATCTCTCTCTCTCTCTCTCTCTCTCTCTCTCTCTCTCTCTCTCTCTCTCTCTCTCTCTCTCTCTCTCTCCTCTCTCTCTCTCTCTCTCTCTATATATATATATATATATATATATATATATATATATAATGTATCATCGTGAAAAACTGGAGCATTGCAGTTATTACAACATTTACTTCAAAAGGCAACAAGTTCTAAATCAATGTACAGTAGTAAACAGAACAGTGTAGTCCAGGAACACCTATGTTCATGGTGACCAAAGTAACAGTATGGCTCTGTGACTTGTTTGAACTCAATTTTGGAGTTATATAACTTCTGGATATGTGCGATAATCTACTGTTTTCTAGATGCACCATGCTTGTAAGTAGGAGAAATGCTTTGTGGGTTTTGGTCTTTTCATAGCCTATGTTGACAATAACACCAAAATCAAATGAAACTGGCATTATCCTTTATTGAAAGAGAATAAATTACAATATTGTGACAGCGAGTAGATAATTTCTGGGTTTATTTATATGCCTCCATAATTTTACCCTCTAGACTCTAGAGGCTAACCTGGAAAAGGCTCACTCTTCACTGGACATCCTATATCGTAAACATGCCATCCACCCCATAGTCCCTGGATCACAGCCGGGGTGATGATGACGTGGACGAATGAAGTGATGAGGTGACGTCTCCAGATAGAGATCTCAACCTGTCCAGCCTTGAGATGCCCCCAGCGTATACAGGCACTATCCACAGCAGTGCTATGGCTTATGGCTAAAGGCCTACCGCATCCATAGCACAATCTTTGCACTGTTTGTTCTATTCTGGAGCATCTTGGTCCAGTCGAAGCCAACAGCGCCTTTTCTAGGCCCCAAGACTTTGGGCACTGCGGCCAGACAAATATCAGTTTCCCCCTCTGCTCTCGGCCCACAGAGCCAGACAAAGCCTCCCTCTTTCCAGCTGTTTTGTGCTGCTGGATCGGGAGCTGGAGGAAAGGCAGCTGTACCAACACCACAGAGAGGAGAGGGCTCTCCTCGTGGGCCAGGTGCCCTGGACTCTGCATGGGGTGACAGCGTAGGGGGAATGGAGCGTGTGAGAGATGCAGAACGAGTACAATATGCCACTACTTTTTGGGGTAGATTCTGTAAGGCTGTAGTGTCGTTATTATTACCATTACACAATAAACGTGGGTATTATATTAGAGAAGACAAAGGATGATATTAGTGTTTACATGAAAGCAATCTGCAATAGCTGCACGCGCGTACATGCATTCATTCTTGCACATGGACCCTCTCACAAACACTTGACCTCCATGCCAAATTCCAGCCTCCTAGAGGGCGAAAACCATGGCTGCTAGAGGGTGGGGGACACTTTTGTAACTAACCAACAGAGTGAGCTATAGCTAAACAATTTTTTAAATGAAAGGTGTTTGAAGTGGGTACAAAATATACAAATTGGTACTACTGCGTGTAGTGCTAATCAGATGTGTGTACAGAGTTGTAGTATAAAATGTATAGTGATACAGGTATAAAGACTGTAGTCATACTGGCCAGCAGCGTAACTAGTAAAGTAGGATATGTATAGATATAGATATAGTATCTACAAATATCTAAAAGGATGCTGTGCAGGTAAATACAGACAGGTGTGGATAGATATGCAGTGAGAATAAATATATATATATATATGGTATATACAGCATTATTGTTAATGCTATCATACAGAGCTATGGGTTTTATGCAGGTGTATAAGTACGTATACAGAGGGGTTATTTGCAGGTATATTCACACAAATATGGATAATATACTGTATATATATATGCTGTAAATATAAAAATATAACTGTAAATATGCAATATATACAGCACTCTTGTACATGCTATGTGGTGGGTAGTAGTTAAGATTATTACAATTAGTAGGGCAGTTGTAGACAGTGAAAGCAGTAGGTAGGTATAAATTGAGTAGGCAATAGTGTTCAGATGTTGAATGTAACAAATGTCAATAATAGCAACATGGAAGTGATGTCACTGCAGCGCTGCTACGTGTGATTGGCCAGCCGCCTGTAGCCAATGAGACATGGTTTCCAGGATGTGTTCTACCCTTTTCACCCAAGCACTTGGTTCCATGTGACTCAACACATTCATTCAGTAATATAATTTACCAAGTGATCCAATTAAATAACTTATTTGTGTCAAAAGAAATAGAGAAAAATATAAATGAGAAACAAGGCCATACTAGATGTGAAGCATTGTTGCATGGATTGAACTGGTCTTACATTAAGTGCCATGCCTGTGAAAGTGTGAACCGCCACTAGGGGCAGAGTGGCTAACCATGAGTGAGTTACTGGCTGTCTGAGTGAGACTCAGTGACATGTCGGTCTATGAGGCGCTTGTGTTGGTGCTACTAGCCAAGGCAGCCCACAAACATCCCACATGCATTTCTCTATAAACTCTGATCTCATGCATGAACAACACACCAGTGTTGGGGAGTAGTTGAACTACATGTAGTAAACATTTTACTTTGATTACATTTAGCAGTTACTTAGTGGTATTCACAAACTCAAACTGAACACAAAGCACAGAAAATGTAATAATTCATACAGTATATTCAACTATTTAGTCACTTTAGGCACTTTTAAAGGGCACCAAAAATCACCAATTTGGATATAGACCTACGGTAGATGGCGTTTGAGGAATGTTTTCTTTAGGGTATTTAAATAATGTATTAATCTTGCTGTTAGTAATATCCACTGTAGTTGTAGGAGTTATGATTGTGTGAATGTAATACAGAGGGGAAGTGGATATAATGTGACCCTGTGACCCCTACACTGTATTTTGTATATGTCAAAACTATATTTTAGGCCGGTATAACACCAATAAAAAGAGCTTAGTATACACACTGTATGCCTCCACTGCTGCCTAACATCCATGCAACCATTATAGTACACATAGGATATTAACAATACGCCACCAAACAATCAGGTCAGTAACATTAGTATAATTAACACATATGCTTTTCTCATGGCATTCAGAAAAGATCACATGATGAATGAAAAAAGAATTCTTCACTTCAAAATAGGTTGAAGTGAAAGTGAAGTGAAGTTGAATTTTGTTAATGAATTGCATGTGGTAGATTGGTGGGTAGACTGAGTATGAGGGACATTTGTTAAATTGCCTGGTGGAAAAAAAAAGTGTAGAAACTAAATGAACTATTGGATAATGTATTATCATTATTATTATTTTTAGAATGAAAATAATGAATGTGGCTATTTCACCACATAGAGGCTAAACACATTCTTAACCAGTTATCATTGTAGACACATACTAAAGCTTGTCCCCTGGCCTCCGGGAGACAGATAGACATATGTGACATCAAAAGGACAAAGGCGGCTGGAGCTCACTGATGAATTGAAAGCTTTTAATCATGCAAAGAGACTAACGTTTCGACACTACTGTGTCTTCATCAGAGTCAAAGTAGAACAAAGACATGCAAACAGCATACATAGTTAGACCAGGTGTAGGCCTACAGTTGTCATTGGATAATTGGTTGAACAGGGTAACAAACATCCACCTCCAACTCAACTCAACATCAGAAAAACCAAGACTCGCCCCCAGACTTCCATGACCATCCAAAAAGATGAGGTGGAGGTGGTGGAGACATGGGTTCCTTGGAGTACACTTAAACAATAAACTAGACTGGTCGGACAACACAGAGGCTCTCTACAGGAAAGGACAGATCAGGCTGTTCCTCCTGAGGTCCTTCAACTCAAGGGACACCAACAAACTCAACACGCTGGTGAGGAAGGCTATAGCTCCGTGGTGGGAGTCAGAGCTGGTCAGACTAGAGGTGGTGGCAGAGAGGGCGATGAGAAGGAAGCTGGCTGCTATCCTGGAGATTGCCTCCCCTCTATGATGACCTAGTCAAGATGAGAAGCATGTTCAGTCACAGACTCAGACTAGACCACACCCCTAACGCCATGTCAGAAACAAAACAACATAGACCTCTCTTAAGGTTCCAAAAATAAAGGTACAAGAAGTACAAACATCTGTCAAGTGACAAATTCAATACTTCATTAATGCCAACGGGCTAAACACCATGTCAGACACAAAATAACACAAACTGCTCTTGAAGTACAAAAAGTGTAAACAACATATCTAATCACCACCACACCACCAAGTGTGACAGATTAGAAGAAACACGACACATTTGTGGGTTTGAGTGGGTTCAAGTTTGAGTGTGAATCCGGTACGCCTCTCTGTGGAGGGGTGAGTTGATGATGTCACCACACCACCTCTAGGACAAGGGTGAACATGTTTTCTATTCCCCAGCATTTCAGTGATGCTGCAGAGCAGTGGTTTGTGTCAGTAAATTAGCGCTAAATAGAAAGCTGCCATAGCGGGTGAAAGCAATGAAAAACACTTCTGTGAACCAGGTTATAGGGCCAAACCATGTGGCCCCAGAGCATTCCAGCATTAGCGTTAGAAACACATCTCCGTCACCTTGTACTTCCCCCGTCTAGCACTCCATCTTTCACAAGTGGCATTGGGAGCTATGAGGCCTGTCCTCTTGATGGTATTTAGTTGGTGTTTGTGGTGCTGGCGGGAGGGTGCAGGGCCTTGCCTTTGTAATCAGACCTACAGAGTGTCTCAGCATGCCTGCAGACTGAGGTCACAGAGGCGCAAACTTTCATCCTCACTAGCTTTGATAAGGATTTGGTCACATAAACATTGCGCTTATTAATAAAGATGGCCCCCAAGCAGTGAGTGACACTGTAGTATGTACAATGTTTCTGTTTGTAATATGTATGTATGTATGTATGTATGTATGTATGTATGTATGTATGTATGTATGTATGTATGTATGTATGTATGTATGTATGTATGTATGTATGTATGTATGTATGTATGTATGTATGTATGTATTGTATGTATGTATGTATGTATGTATGTATGTATGTATGTATGTATGTATGTATGTATGTATGTATGTATGTATGTATGTATGTATGTATGTATGTATGTATGTATGTATGTATGTATGTATGTATGTATGTAAATAAATAATTTAAATGTGTATCTAGTGCAAAAACACATAATCTTAGCTGAAAAGAAACCATGCGATTATAGCCCATTATCATCAGCACAACAGCTAATGGGCCTATTGAGAGAGTGCAACAAACTTGTGAGTGTGTAAAAGACATTTAGGACAAATTACTACTCAGACCGTCCACATAGATATTATGTATTATCACTATAAGCAAAGCCATGTTGGCCGGGCTATCTCTGTTTAATCAAAACATGGGGACAAAGCTTTGGTGACAGGCCAGGAGATCGACCTACTCAGCCGTTCTAACCTGCTGGTTTGGGCTCTAATGCTCCTCTACTTATTTGCAGCCAACAGTAATTGTTTGTAGATTCAGAGTGTCGCAGTTGACTTGGGGGGGGGGGGGGGGGGGGGGGGAGCAAAGTTGACTCTTTTCTGTGATTGTGCATGTGTTTGTTGTGCGTGTGTGTGTGTATGTGTGTGCGTGTGCGTGTGTGTGTGTGCGTGTGTGCGTGCGTGCGTGCGTGCGCGTGTGCGTGCGTGCGTGCGTGCGTGCGTGCGTGCGTGCGTGCGTGCGTGCGTGCGTGTGTGTGTGTGTGTGTGTGTGTGTGTGTGTGTGTGTGCGTGCGTGCGTGTGCGTGTGTGTGTGTGTGTGCGTGCGTGCGTGCGTGTGTGTGTGTGTGTGTGTGTGTGTGTGTGTGTGTGTGTGTGTGTGTGTGTGTGAGAGAGCCTGAGCCTGTATCTGTTGTACAACAAGCACTAGAGCAAGACTGGCCTCAGCTGTCAGGTCACCACAGTCACAAGCAATAATGATCACCCTCTCCCGGCTCCTCAATCTCAGCTTCATAACCACCAGCGCAGGGGAGATCCGCCCCCTTTTTAAGGGAACAATGCATCCATGAGTGGGCCTCATCATCGCCCACGCCCCCCCCTTATCACCCTGCCAGACCCTACAGACCCCTTCACGGCTGTGTGTGCGTGTGTGTGTGTGTGTGTGTGTGTGTGTGTGTGTGTGTGTGTGTGTGTGTGTGCGTGTGCGTGACTGTCTGCTAATCTTTGTGTATCTGTCAGATATTTCCCAACGAGCACCCTGGCTCCACACTCTCTCTCTCTCTCTCTCTCCCCAAGCCCAGAATGATTCCAAGGCCCTCTGGCGCAGCTAGATTATATACCAATCAATACATATGGACTGCAGATTGTATGAGGCGGAAAGCTCTTCAAACGATGCCTCTTCACCGCCACGCTGTTGTCATAAATCACAAAGGGGGGGAGTATGAATTTAAGTACCCCCCCCCCCCTTTTTTTGTTTTGTTTAATCCTTTGGATCGGAGGTTAAGAGAACAAGAGTTCAGTACGTGTCATGGTGAGCAAGCTGAGCAGGCGGGGGAGACTTAAACAATATGTGCGTATCGCTCATCACGATCATTTGGTGGGGATTGAAACGTTAAACGGTAGCCATCAGAGCATATATTAAAGAGGCCCTCCAGCCCTGTCAGCCCTGCTGACTTCCCCACGCCTAATGAAATGAGTGGCCCAGAGCAGCCGTGGATTAGCAACAGAGGCAGGGAGTGTATATTCATGTATATATACACATGATTATATATCGGAAAAGTGTCTCTGCACGCTATTCCCCAGGTCCCTCTAAGCCTCCTGACCAGCAGAGCAGTCCGTGGGCCCCGCGTGGCATGGCCGTGGCAGAGGAGGAAAATCACTAATGCTCTTAGCATCAAACAATAAATCCTCAAGTTATTTGCCACCATGTTTAATTAAATATTTGGAGAAGAAAACCCTGTGATTGATTTGCCTTCTCCATTGATCCGCCATCGATTGCGCTCCGTTTTGTAGCCCCAGCTGGGTTAATGCTAAATGGTGGCAGAGTCCCGCTGAAATAAATTGTTGGGGGAAACTACGGGAGGAGAGACAAAAAAAATCTCCTTTGCATGCTTGGTGTAGACAGCTCCCACGTGCCTCTGCACCTTGGCTACATGTCCCCCAAGCTTACTGAACGTACCAAAACACAAAATATATTCCTAATACAATTCAGTGTGTTTTGTCCTAGGGGATAACGTTTCTAATATATGCAGTGCAATTTGACCCCA
>NW_028174121.1:120284-122784 GCF_963971535.1 Notolepis coatsorum
ACCCAGCCATGCTGGACAACGAAAGGCAGAGCGTTATGCATGCAAGTGGACCTATAGGAATAATGCAGGGGTGTTTTAGCAACATGAGCAGTCCTATTTCACACGTATGGCTTTCTAAGGAAGTGGGACATTTGGACAACACACAAAAGGCACAATATATTGCAAAATGCTCGATTTTTGGAAAGCAGGATCCTTATAATTTGCCCTCTACTATGCTTCAGCCAATACAGAACTGCCAGACATATGCACAACCTGTACAACTTCAGTCCATCAGAAGTCATATTTCACTGGGAAGGCTCTGAAAGGTTTAATAGTTTTGACTTGAGGCTTGTGGCTGGTTGGGTAATCAAGCTCTGAAAGGTGCCCAGCAACTTTTTGTTTTTGATTGTGAGTTGTACCTTCATATTCCTCTGACATTAGCTGCTAAAATCACTACTACTGTAGAAACACAATTTTTTTTTAGCACTTAGTTAGCCCAGTTCAAGCTGTTGTTAGCTACACTTACAGGTAGCACTTAGTTAGCCCAGTTCAAGCTGTTGTTAGCTACACTTACAGGTAGCACTTAGTTAGCCCAGTTCAAGCTGTTGTTAGCTACACTTACACGTAGCACTTAGTTAGCCCAGTTCAAGCTGTTGTTAGCTACACTTACAGGTAGCACTTAGTTAGCCCAGTTCAAGCTGTTGTTAGCTACACTTACAGGTAGCACTTAGTTAGCCCAGTTCAAGCTGTTGTTAGCTACACTTACAGGTAGCACTTAGTTAGCCCAGTTCAAGCTGTTGTTAGCTACACTTACAGGTAGCACTTAGTTAGCCCAGTTCAAGCTGTTGTTAGCTACACTTACAGGTAGCACTTAGTTAGCCCAGTTCAAGCTGTTGTTAGCTACACTTACAGGTAGCACTTAGTTAGCCCAGTTCAAGCTGTTGTTAGCTACACTTACAGGTAGCACTTAGTTAGCCCAGTTCAAGCTGTTGTTAGCTACACTTACAGGTAGCACTTAGTTAGCCCAGTTCAAGCTGTTGTTAGCTACACTTACATGTAGCACTTAGTTAGCCCAGTTCAAGCTGTTGTTAGCTACACTTACAGGTAGCACTTAGTTAGCCCAGTTCAAGCTGTTGTTAGCTACACTTACAGGTAGCACTTAGTTAGCCCAGTTCAAGCTGTTGTGTGAGCTAGAGTGTGTGTCTGAGTTTGTATTCCAAAAGGATTAACTCTAATCCCAAAGTACCACTGCAGTAGCTATCTAAATTAGTCAAGAGCTGGAGAGAATCTACTGTAGTAGGCTGTTTTATGAGGCCATTATTGTTCCAAAATTATCTGTGTCTTACTAACATTAGTCTTAGCTAGTTAGCTAACGTTAACTAACACTGTCACAAACACAGCAAAATAAAGTGCCTTAAAAACAGAAAAGGTGACAGATGTCAGAAATACATCCTTGTGTTGTGTTAATTTCAGCTCAATAAAATGATTAGGTAGCAGTTCCTGGTGCTGTAATTAACACAACACAAGGATTCATTGTCCCCAATGACATCACTGGTGGCCATATTCAAACTCATTTACTCTCAATAACTGTCAAACGAAATGAATGTATTGCAGAATATCAGTATTGTTCTTTAGTGTCCTTTCAATGGCACTAATAGCTAGCTTGTCTTCCACCAAACGTCATCCAGTATGTGGAGGTAAGAAATGTCCCCTGGTCTGAAAACATCATCTGCACATCCTCTACTTGCCTTTCTGATGACAAAATAGATGCATCATTGCTGGAGAACCCTTGAAGAGGTATTCAACTGAAATCGACTATTAGGCTGTAATTCTACAATATTTCCGTAAAATATGAAAGATTGTTTCATGTTTTATGGGTTTTGAGTTATGAGTGCTCAAAGTGAAGAAAATGCAATCCTACAAATCCCATCGAATTGCATTGACTGAGGTAGTTGAAAGACGAATTTATGATCATGTTCCACACTTACATTAAACATGTTTCTATAAGTATAAAGTGCTACATTAGCATGACTGTCATGTCGTTTTATGCTATTTGCTGTGAAGCACTTTGAGCTGCAATCCATGTATGAAATGTGATAAAGGTGCTAGATAAATAAGTTGTTATTATTATTATTATTATTATTATTATTATTATTATTATTATTATTATTATTATTATTATTATTATTATTATTATTATTATTATTATTATTATTATTATTATTATTATTATTATTATTATTATTATTATTATTATTATTATTATTATTATTATTATTATTATTATTATTATTATTATTATTATTATTATTATTATACTATTGTACTATTTTCTTTCAACCATCACAGGCATGATGTCATAGCATTGCATTTTCCTTATGACATAAAACTTTTAGCAGATTTACTAATTAAAAATAAATTCCATACTCTAAGACTAAGTGGTAAGCCTAAGAGTAAAAAAATAATTATAATAAAACATTATAACAACAACTTATGCCTATTAGGTCAGAAACCGTTAGTT
>NW_028174121.1:135284-161631 GCF_963971535.1 Notolepis coatsorum
GAGAACCGTTCACCCGGCGACGCCACAGTTATCAGAGTCACTTTACCCTGCAGGGTGATTTATAACGTGGGGAACATGATGAATATAGTTGTAAGCGAGCTAGGAGGGCGGAAGCGAAGCTGAGGAGGGAGGTATACTTCTGTCAGTCGTGGCCCGTGGAATGGATGTGTCTCTCATGGGGGGAAGAATAACACAGGGACAGCAGTGGGAGATGTGATCAGAGAGCAAGCGGGCGTCCTGCCGCCCTGCCTGTCGTAAATCAGCCTCTACAGGACTCCTCTGACCCTGTGCCCCACGTGCCCCGCTCCCTGCTTCACACCCTCTCCGTATACAAGCCTCTCGCACCCGCATCTTCAGAAGCTCTCTCTCTCTCTCTCTCTCTCTCTCTCTCTCTCTCTCTCTCTCTCTCCTCTCTCTCTCTCTCTCTCGCTCTCTCTCTCTCTCTCTCTCTCTCTCTCTCTCTCTCTCTCTCTCTCTCTCTCTCTCTCTCTCTCTCTCTCTCTCAACTATCTGGCTCTTGTGGCTGTGATGCTGCACTGCTGCCCTGATTGTCTTGGAGTTCTTCCATCGCTACTTATCATGACCCTCTGTTGTGACAGTAAGAATAGATACAATCAATACCTAGTCAAGTGGGAATTTAGGAGGTTTATTTCACCACCCAGCAGATGGTGCTGCCACTTTAAGGAGTCTTGCTTAGCTGCTATTTGCAAAGGTTTGTGGGAATCACCCTTGTGAGGTGAGGCCTTTTGATGAGAGCACTCAGGCAGGGAAGGCCGCTGTTTACCAGCAGGTAAACCAAGAACCCAGATTCGAAGAAAGTATCTGGGTAAATATCATAAATGTTCATGTGCATAGAATACAAAAATATGCATCCATATAGTCCAAAAACACTGTTTGGATATCTTTGAATGTTCCAGATTCACAACACGTGCACCAGGGCTAACCTGCTGCAATGGGCCTCCATTTGGACAGTAAACACTACAGCCCTGTGAAGCATGGGTTTTTGTACAAACTTGCATTGTTTTTCATACTTCTGTTGATTTTGCAAGCTATTTGAAGAAAGTGCTTTGTCAAATCCTCATTCAGTGAGGAGATGACGGTGGCCTGAGTCATGCAGATGTATTTTTATTTCAGTATGTTGTCAGTATGTCTGAGAGACAGGACTAATTGTTTAATTTTAATAGAGGCAGGTCACTACTGTTGTGTATGCACGTTACTATTTACAGACCTTATGGTGTATTGACTCAGCTGTTTAACTTATTATGGAATCTTTTATATGAAGTTGAATGGACATTTTATAAATTTTATATAGAGGCAGCTGAGGAGAGTTAATTCCATGCAGAGCACTCAACTGATTTGTTGGAACTTTTAAAACTACTTTAATTAAGAGGGTAGTTGAGAGAATAAAGACCCTTGAATTCACTCTGTGTCCTGTGGTGGTATTTGTTCTTAGGCTGCATTCACTTTAATTCACTAAAGACGCACTTCTTCAACCATTATCTAAAAAAATATATATATATATAGATATATATCGAACCCTAACTAACCTTACTGCCATGCACTTGTCCTAATAAACTAACCTACACTGTAGCATGCAACACTTTGATGAACATTGTTACTGCAGCTGATAGAGTTGTGCCCTTCCTGATGACTTGTCGTACAGAACTTGTAAATCGCTTTGGATTGATTGATTGATTGATTGAAAACTTTATTAACAGATTGCAGAATGGGTACAGTACAGTACAGCTCAATGCATACAATTGTTAAGGGGATGCAGACCAGAGAAATACTTTCGTCTTGTTTACATCAGGGTCCCCCATTTTCAATTCATCATAACATATATGACATACATGACATACAGATAGACAGTACTGCTACATCAATACATTTATGACATACCAGATTTGCAAATACAGTACTGTTTGTGATACGAAAAGAGTCCAGAAAAGAGAGTATATACATTTGACGTAGAAACTGTATATTGGAGGAGGTTGGGTAGGGGGGGGGGTGGTTGGGGGGGTGGGGGGGACTGTACATTGGAGGTTGTTGGGGGGGGGTTTGGTTGGGTAGGAGGGGTGGGTGGGTGGGGGACACTGTACAACTGTACAAGCAAAACTGTACATTGGAATATTGACAAAACCATACATGGTCATTTACTGTACATTGGAGGGGGTTGTGTTAGGACATTTACAGGGGCCAGTTTCGAATAGCAGTCTCCCGTAGGTGTTCTTTGAGAGTGTTTTTGAAAGTGGGTCGTGATTCACATTCCTTTACAGCTTTGGGTAGGGCGTTCCACATTGATGTGGCATAATTGCGAAACGTGTTTAGTCCATTGTTTGAGCCGAATCTGGGTTTAACATGATTTCTGGAGCTCCCTCTGGTGTTGTGATTGTGGTATTCACTGACCTTTGGGAAGTATTTTGACATGTACATGGGTACCTTGGTCGTGTAGTGTATCTTGTAGACCAGGCCCATTGCAAGTTGCTGTACTCTGTCGTCTACTCTAAGCCATCCTAGGTTGTCAAAGTGGGCAGGTGGGTTCTAGGAGTAAGGTCAAGCAGTAGTCTGACCAGTTTGTTTTGAGATGTTTGTAATTTTGTTTTTAGCGCCTTTGAGGTGCTTTGGTACCATGAGGTGCAAGCATAGTCGTAGTACCCTTGAATGAGTGCTCCTGCCAGAGTCTTCAGGGTATTCTTGTTTACCAGAGAGGAGATCCGGTACAAGAATCAAGTTCGTTGGTTGACTTTTTTTATTACATTGGATGCCATTTTGTCACAGGAAAGATAAAAGCGTCAGCTAAATGACTAAATGTAAATGTAATGTAAATTCAGAAAATGCAGCCATTTGTCAAGCTGTGAGTTGACAAACCAGAAAGTGGTTGATTGCCAATCGCCATTAAACAACAAAAGAGAAGAAAAAAAAGAAGGAGCTTTTCCAAAGGAAGCTTCTAGCATTGGCTAACATCACATCGCTAGCACCCCGCTTTGAGATTGTTTATTATACATTTTCAGTACAGCACTTTAACCACATGATTTTGATAATAAACTTGTTTCATGTTCTGTCTCATTAAAAACATCAATCTGCTAATACCACTGCTGTCGACAGTTAACATCTTCCTTGTAATGTAATGTTAGCATCTTCCGGTAGCCAAACATGCCTATACCATTGACAAATAATGTTAGTATTTAATGCCCAAGAACTCTAGTTTATGCACACAATCAATATACATTGTATGACAGCTGTAAAATTAAACTACAATTTCTGAGACAAGGAAAAAACACAAAAACAGCATGGTCCCCCATGGCTAACGATAGGTTATGTAGATAACCTAGTTATATTAGTATTGGCTAAGCGTCCCGCTCTGAGCCTTACGAGATACTCTATATCTCCTGTGATACCTAATGTATCTCCCACGAACAAAAAACACATGCACCCCACCTGTATGGGGCCCCGCCCCTTATGGTGGTACCACCCATATAACCATGACTCTGGTCATGAAACACCCTTCCTCGCCAAAAACCCGTCCCAGGAAAAGACCCCTCAAGAGGGAACTCAGGGCGCGCAGAGCGGGACGCTTAGCCAATACTAATATAACTAGGTTATCTACATAACCTATCGTTATATTTCGTATAGCATCGCGTCCCGCTCTGAGCCTTACGAGATAATGGGGAAGAGCGGGCGCGAGACCCGACAGATGTACCCCCTGAGGACCCGTAAGCCCACATCAAGGGGTGCGGGGAGCCCTGTCACCCCATCCTTCCTAACAAAGGGGGGGCGCAGTCAACTCCACCTGAATGCGAACAAGAGGGAGCCAGAACCCCTTGAACACACCGTACAGGCGGAACCACGTGTGACTCAACACACTGCGGCCCATACCCATACACTCCTGCTACCCGACCAAAGGACGGGAAGCAGGAAAGGCCACAGACCCCAGAACCGCCTGGGAGACAGAACCCCCGGTCATGTCCATGAGGTAAAACCTTACAAAGGGGCCCGGTGAGGACCATGAAGCTGCAGCACAGATGTCCTCCACCGAGGCCCCACCCAGGAGAGCGGCAGAGGCAGCCACCCCACGAGTAGAGTGCGCCCTGACGCCCCCAGGGGGATCCTGCCCAGCCAACGTGTAGCAGAGGGCAATACCCTCGCACAACCAATGGGACAGGCGCTGCTTCGACAGTGCCTTACCAGCACGAGCCCCACCGTAACAGACAAAAAGCTGGTCGGTAACCCTGAAGTCCTGAGTACGGCTGAGGTAAAACCCCAAAGCACGGACTGGACATGACAGGTGAAGGCCCGCATCTAACTCACTAGTGTGAGGAGGAGGACGAAAAGCCTGAACCACAATATCCCGGGAGCGGAAGGAACTCCGGATATTCTTAGGCACGAAAGCAGGATTAGGTCGCAGAGTGGCACCGCAATCGGTCCGAAAAGACAGGCACTCTGGACGTACCGAGAGAGCACAGAGCTCACCCACGCGTTTAGCGGAAGTGACAGCCAGTAGGAACGCGGTCTTGAAAGACAGCCGTCCCAACGGCGCCTGCTCGAGCGGCTCAAACGGGGCCAAGGACAACCGACCGAGGACCAATTGAAGATCCCAAGTCGGAGCCAAGGAGCGTTGCACCGGCTTAACGCGTCGAGCGCCAAGCAGGAAACGCTTCACAAGAGGGTGGCTGAACAAGACATCCCCCTCAAATCCCTCATGATAGGAGGATATAGCTGCTGCATATACCCTCACTGTCGAAGCCGACAGACTATCAAGGAGAGACTGGAGATAACCCAGAACAGCATCCAGGGGGCAGGAGACTGGGTCCCAGCCCCCCCCCCTTACACCATTCTTGGAACGCACGCCACCTGCCCGCGTAAACCGCGACAGTGGAGGGAGCATGCGCACACCGGATGGTATCAACCACTGCGGGATCCATCCTCTCCAGACTCACCCTCCCACCAGCCACACCACCAGGCGTTGACCCAACACCGGAGGCTGGACAAGCACTCCGTTGTGCTGCGAGAGGGCCGTCGCTGACCACGGAATGACCCAAGGAGGAGCGACCAGAAGCTGGATTAAGACCGGGAACCACACTGACGTGCCCCGGTCCGGCGCGACCAGGATCACCGTCCTGCGCTCCCTCCGTATCCGCTCCAACAGCTGACTCAACAGCTGTACAGGAGGGAAGGCGTACAGAAGACCGGGCGGCCACGGAAAGGTCGAGAAGGCATCCACCCCCAAGGGGGGATGATCCGCTCGACTGAGCGAGAACCACAAGGGGCACTTGTGAGAACGTCGGCACGCAAACAGATCTACCGAGGCCTCCCCGAACCGATCCCAGATCTGTCTGACTATGTCGGGGCGGAGTTCCCACTCGTCGCGACGAGGACCGCCCCGAGACATTATATCCGCCGCCACATTTTCCGTACCAGGAACGTGGAGCGCCCGCAGACTGCGCAGCCTGCGGGATGCCCATAGCAACAGTTCGCGCGCCACCCGGAGCAGGCGGGCGGAACGAGTCCCACCCTGCCTGTTGATATACGCCGCCGCCGTCACATTGTCCGTCCTGATCAAAACATGCTTGCCTACCACCAGGTGGCCGAGCCGTTTGAGGACCAGGAGGACCGCCTTCAACTCCAACACATTGATATGCAGGACAGCTGGGTCGGCATGACCCGTCCAGCTGCCCCCCACTGCGTGGGTCCGAAACGCCCCTCCCCAACCTGTGAGAGAGGCGTCGGTGAAAACCGTGACGTGGGAGCCACTGCTGCCCATGGGGACCCCAGCGGAGAGGATACCCAGCCTCCCCCAGTGGGCGAGATCCCCCCATATCGACAAAGGAACCGTCAACCGTCTCCCTTTGCCCCACACCGGATCTATTCTCAAAGAGAGAAACCACCTCTGTATCCGCCTCATAAAGAGGAGGCCAAGAGGAACCACCGTGTGGGCCGCCGACATAAGGCCCAGCAGACGCATCACCTGCAGCGCCGTAACCGTCCCTCCCAGACGGAAACCCCCGAGCGCGTGACGGAGATCCCCCCGACGCTGCTCCGAGAGGGTCGCAAGCATGGGCTTCGACCTCAATGTCAAGCCCAAGTACTCCACCTGTTGACTGGGAAGAGGGGTACTCTTCTTCCAATTCACAGCAAAACCCAGGCTGGTGAGGAATTCCACCACCAGTCGAGTATGAGACCTGGCAACCTCCTCTGAACGGCTGAGGAGCAGAATGTCATCGAGATAGAACAGAACTCGTATCCCCCGATGACGTAAAGGCCCCAGAGCAGCCGCCACGCACTTGGTGAATGTGCGGGGAGCCAGAGAATAACCGAACGGCATTCTGTGGTACTCGTACGCTACGCCCTGAAACAGGAACCGTAGGAACTTCCTGTGAGGAGGGAAAATGGGAATGTGAAAATACGCATCCTTCAGGTCTATGGAGGTGAACCAGTCCCCCCTCCTGACAGCAAGCAGAAGGAGTCGGACGGTCAACATCCTGAATGGTCTCACTACAATCAACCGATTGAACATGGACAGATTCAGTATAGGTCTGACCCCCCCAGTTTTCTTGGGCACCAGAAAATAACGGGAGTAGACGCCTGACATTGCGTCCTCTCTCGGGACCACAACGACGGCCTGCTTCGCCAACAGAGATTGAATCTCGTCGGCCAGGGCTGTCACCGCGCCCGACCCTAACAATAGGGTCGGCACCAAACCTGAGAACGGAGGATGGGGCCGCGCAAACTGCAAAACCAGCCCCGCCTCTAACGTTCTCCTCATTCACCGATTCAAGGGACATTCCCGTCGCCATATGTGAATATAATCCCACAGCGCCCCCGCCGTCAACTGACGCTGGGCCGCAAGGAACAGCAGATAATTGGCCCGGTCCCCCCCGTCGTGCAAAGCACCCAAGGGGGGACCCCGACAGAAAGGGCCGGTTTGATACGGGAGGAGCGGTCATCAAACTTGTGGACACACACTCACCCCCTGAACACCCCTCCAGCACACGCTGAGGAGCCGTTCCGCAGCCAGACACGCAAGGCCTGAGGACCCCATGGGCTCCTACACGCCGAAGCCCTGCAGTGATATTGCTACCACTCAAATCACGCCAGCCTCTCCTTTGCAGACCACTGCCGGTTTGACGGGAGTGGGAGGCAACAGCGCGATACCCCGCCTGGCGAGGGCGAAGCCGGGGTAACCCCTGCTGAGCATTCAACAGAAGAGGCACCGAGTCCCCCTGCTGACCACTGGAGCTAGTGGCAGCTGCAACACCAGGTTCCACCCACCCACAACCTGCGGTGTAGGAACCACGCGACGACGGAACATTCTCACGGACAGACCCAGGCTCAGCCATCAACTGGGTGTCAGCCCCTGTCTCCATGAGAAGTGAAGAATGGGGCCGCATACGCTTCAAAGAAGGTTCGCGGCCCGCAGCCAAAGGAGAACGCTCAAAGCCCCGCTTCTGGGGATACCAGAGAGAGGACTGAACGGGGAGCGGGCTGCTCGCGGCAAAATGACGACGGGGTGGTTTACCAACCCCGAAATCACCCAAAATGGCCGATCCCTCGGCCGCCAAGACTGTCGGCCTTGCGAAACCCTGTCGATTCTCCAACCAGGGCACCACTGGCGGGGGAAACATGGCCGCCTGTCGAGGATCTCGCCACAGTCGTTGACGAGACCGTGCTCCCACCCCTGGCTGCACAGCGTGAGGCGGTGTAGGACCCGAATCAAAAACCGCCTGCGCCTCCACAGAACGCCCAAAAAGACTATCTGTGGAAAAAGGAGTCGTGAGGAGAGAAAACCTATCCTCTTCCCCAAGAGGAGACTGCTCCAACCAAAGATGCCTAACAACCAAAGTCGATAGCATCCGAATCCTCCCCGCAGTTATAGCTTGCGACTGAGTCAAGATCTCTATAACACCACACACATGAATCACGTTCATAGTGTCGGTTGGACCCAAAGACCTACAACCCGACGCCATCTTGGATAGGAAAGTAGCCAGCTGAGCCACAACACTGGCCGCCGCTAAATGCCATCCTGCAGCAGTATACCACTCATTCGTCCATACTGCCACCCTCCGAGCCGACATGCTATCAAGCAACGGCCAGGCGGAACGTCGTTCATCCCCGCCTGGGCACAAAAAAGAAGCTACCTGGCTACTTAGCCAAGGTACCCCCGGGCTGCACCCCGTCGTCAGCCCCTTCACCCGCAAAAAAGGTAAATAGAGCTCAGCGAACCCCCCCACACCCACCACCGACTGACCTTCATCAATGAAGGTGGCAAGAGGAGGGAAAAGCGGAATCCCGCGGCGGGGATTATTAGACATTCCAGCGTCAACATCAGCGTTAGCAGAAGAAGCAGCAGTAGCATTAGCATTAGCAGTAGCAGTAGCATTAGCGTCAACAGCATGTTCCAGGATCGCCAAGACATCGCCCACTACAGTGGAACGATCGCCAAGCCGCCCCGGCCCTGGTGCCGAAACATACTCCACAGCACGACCAACACCGACATTGACGCCTACTGACACAGACCTCACCTTTGTACAAGCCGACCCGATAGCCAAACCTTGTACGCTGCCCCTCGGTCCGTCGCCGTCAGCCGAGGAACCACCAGCATAGGTCTGCGTCGTCGAAACAAGCTCCGGAGAATCCAGGGAAACACAATCCTCCGGTAAGCCCTCAACATTATTAATCTTCCTTAATCTTTTCATTCCGCTAGCTCGTATGGTGCAAGCATCCAGTACGCTGGGACGAAAATAGAGGAAGGGTGTTTCATGACCAGAGTCATGGTTATATGGGTGGTACCACCATAAGGGGCGGGGCCCCATACAGGTGGGGTGCATGTGTTTTTTGTTCGTGGGAGATACATTAGGTATCACAGGAGATATAGAGTATCTCGTAAGGCTCAGAGCGGGACGCGATGCTATACGAAATATAACAGCGGGTTAGCTATGACCAAAGTAACATTTCATAATGCACAATATAAACAATTGTGAGTCTGTTGAGTTTCTACAGTAGCCTACAACGGAAATAAGTTTGGCATCCAACCAGAGTACAAATTTAACAGTAAAGTGCAACAATAATATACAATGTACAGGTTAACTGGGTATAAAATATATAAATTAGTACTACTGGATGTAGTGCTAATCAGATGTATGTACAGAGTTATACAGTGATACAGGTATAAAGACAGTATGGTCGTAGTAGCGTTGGTCATGGGACGGGGTTGCACGGCGTGTAACCGGGTCTGTGAGCAGAAGCACGTGCACGCACATGCACGGATGTGCGGGGTGTGTCAAGAAATGAAATTTTTTTAAATGAGAGGTGGCCCTATGGTTTCAAGTTGTGTTATGATATAATAAACCATAATCAAAAGCAAAAAAGTGGGTTTGACTTTATTTACCTACCCCGTTTTTCGATTGAAAAATGATTTTTTTTGCCTTTTTGGCGGATTTCTGACCGTTTCCGCCTAAATCATGGTTTTTCATATTTGTAATTTCTTTGGCAATTTTTATCATCACCATTCAAAACCAAATATTTACTGCAGTTGGAAATGGTCCTTTTAAAAATAAAAGTTTTATTTAGTTTCCAATAAAGCCTTTAACCTCTTCCACCCAGGGAATATTTTCTGAAAATCCGCCTAAAATATATTCCTAGGTAAATGGGATATTGCTCCACTTCTACAAGGGCCATTTGCATATTCTTGGTATCTAGGGACATCTACGGACCTCAGGGAATGTAGTCACAGTGTTAGAAATATTGTGTCTATTACTAGGCTTGCTTAAATTGTGATGAAACAAAGGAGAATATGAATTATGATTTTTCTTTGCATCTTTGACAGTGAATAACACCATGCTAATAATGACCAAACATTAAAAACAGCCACTGATCTCGTTCAGTACCTTCTTGAGATCATGTGTACAAGAAATCTAAGGAAATTAATAAAGGGAAGATGATTAAACGGAAGGTTCTGTAGATACAGTACTGAATTCTCCCATCCGGACCAATGCAATTTGAAATATTATTATAGAATATAGAATAGGAGGCTTATAAATTACCTTATTATAGCCAATTCGCACATTTATATAATACATATATTATCTTTCAAATGCCCAAGTTCAATTTGGATTTAGTATCACCAGGCGTGCATAAGAACAGATAATAAAATCTACTGTAATCGACTGTACTTTGATTTTTTTCACCAAAGTGCAACCATTTTGAAACTAATTTCAGATCTAATTGTTGCTACATGCTAACAATAGGGAGGAGAAACTAACTGCGTTTCAATATTTGTCAAAAACGTTACCTTTTGTGGTAGAATTATCCCGAATATGAACAGTTATTGAAATAATCCATACAAGTGAGTACCTGGTTGTTGATCCCAAGAAGATTCACCGTGCTAGGGATGAGGTGATGAGGAAGGTGCAGTCTAGAGAGAAGAGGGAGATACTAGAAGTGGATGTCAAGACTATCATGATAGATGCAAGAATCACCAAGACGAAGGTTCGAGACCTCAACCCGGACACCAAGAAGTTCTCCACATCCACCCAGAAGAAAGATATCTACACCATGACTGACGGAGATGGCCGTTTTTCTCGACCACATCATCAAGGAGAAGGTTCCTGGCGACTCCACCATGTCATCATCACAGGCACTCGCTCTCCAAGTCTTTGAGTGGTGCACCAAGTACAGAGTCTCTGACAGCCTAGAGTCCATTGCTGTTTGATGGTGGGCGTAGCTTTAGCTCCTGTTGGCCTAGCGTCTAGCTACGCGGTACTCCCGGTGCTAACCTAGCCTATACTTCAGCTAAACTTGCTACCCTTTATTATTTCGCCGCCGCATGATCTGGGCCCATAACCTGTTGACAGAGTCTGGCTATGGGGCGACAATAATGTGGTCAAGAGGCATGGTTTCTACCTTCAGCTATTAATCAGCGTGGTTTATTATTTGCATGGTAAAGCAGCAGCACATGAGTTCTCCTCTCCGTGAGAGGCAGGTGGGAAAGAGGTAGAGGGGGAGGAGACATCTCTTTAAATACTCTCCACCTGGTGGTAGCATTAGTGGCAGTTGGTTTCTCCTCCCTATTGTTAGCATGTAGCAACAATTAGATCTGAAATTAGTTTCAAAATGGTTGCACTTTGGTGAAAAAAATCAAAGTACAGTCGATTACAGTAGATTTCATTATCTGTTCTTATGCACGCCTGGTGATACTAAATCCAAATTGAACTCGGGCATTTGAAAGATAATATATGTATTATATAAATGTGCGAATTGGCTATAATAAGGTAATTTATAAGCCTCCTATTCTATATTCTATAATAATATTTCAAATTGCATTGGTCCGGATGGGAGAATTCAGTACTGCATCTACAGAACCTTCCGTTTAATCATCTTCCCTTTATTAATTTCCTTAGATTTCTTGTACACATGATCTCAAGAAGGTACTGGACGAGATCAGTGGCTGTTTTTAATGTTTGGTCATTATTAGCATGGTGTTATTCACTGTCAAAGATGCAAAGAAAAATCATAATTCATATTCTCTTTTGTTTCATCACAATTTAAGCAAGCCTAGTAATAGACACAATATTTCTGACACTGTGACTACATTCCCTGAGGTCCGTAGATGTCCCTAGATACCAAGAATATGCAAATGGCCGTTGTAGAAGTGGAGCAATATCCCATTTACCTAGGTATATATTTTAGGCGGATTTTCAGAAAATATTCCCTGGGTGGAAGAGGTTAAAAGCTTTATTGGAAACTAAATAAAACTTTTATTTTTAAAAGGACCATTTCCAACTGCAGTAAATATTTGGTTTTAAATGTGATGATAAAAATTGCCAAAGAAATTACAAATATGAAAAACCATGATTTAGGCGGAAACGGTCAGAAATCCGCCAAAAAGGCCAAAAAAAGCAATTTTTCAATCGAAAAACGGGGTAGGTAAATAAAGTCAAACCCAATTTTTTGCTTTTGATTATGGTTTATTATATCATAACACAACTTGAAACCATAGGGCCACCTCTCATTTCAAACATTTAAATTTCTTGACACACCCTAGACTGCGCGCGTGCACAGTACACAGGAATGCGCTGCATTCGACTGATGCGCCAACTCGCCAAGTACCCACCTGGCTACTTTGCATAACAATAGCTCAGGTCGTCAGGTCTGTTCAAATACGTCCTGAATGAATGAATGAATGAAAACTTTATTTAACAGATTGCAGAATGGGTACAATACAGTACGGCTCAATACATACAATTGTTAAGGGGATGCAGACCTGAGAAAGACGTTTGTCTTGTTTCCATCAGGGTCCCCCATTTTCAATTCATATAGACATTTATGACATACACAACATACATGACATTTATGGCATAGGGACATATATGTATTTAGTACTGATACATTTGTGACATAACGGTATTCAAATATACAGTACTGTTACCCCTAGATCCTGACAGAGTATATACTTATGATGGGGAGGGGACTGTACATTAGGAGGGGGTGGGTGGGTGGGAGGTAAATATACATACGGCGGGGAGGGAATATATACATGCGGTGGTGAGGAGACTGTCTATTAGGAGGTGGTGGGGGTTTTGGGCATTTACGGTGGCCAGTTTCGAATTGCAGCCTCCCGTAGGTGCTCTTTAAGAGCGGTTTTGAATGTGGGCAGGGATTCACATTCCTTTACAGCTTTGGGTAGGGCGTTCCACATTGTTGTGGCATAATTGCAAAACGTGTTTAGTCCCTTGTTTGAGCCGAATCTGGGTTTAACATGATTTGTTGAGCTTCCTCTGGTGTAGTGGTTGTGGTATTCACTGACCTTTGGGAAGTATTTTGACATGTACATGGGCACCCCGGTCGTATAGTGTATCTTGTAGACCAGGCCCATTGCAAGTTGCTGTACTCTGTCGTCTACTCTAAGCCATCCTAGGTTGGCAAAGTGGGCAGGGGTGAGGTGGGTTCTGGGGTTCAGGTCAAGTAGTAGTCTGACCAGTTTGTTTTGTGATGTTTGTAATTTTGTTTTAAGCGCCTTTGAGGTGCTTTGGTACCATGAGGTGCACGCATAGTCATAGTACCCTTGAATGAGTGCTCCTGCCAGAGTCTTCAGGGTATTCTTGTTTACCAGAGAGGAGATCCGGTACAAGAATCTAGTTCGTTGGTTGACTTTTTTTATTACATTGGATGCCATTTTGTCACAGGAAAGATTTGCCTCTAGGATGGAACCCAGGTAGGTAATTTCATCTTTCCTTGTGACAATATTGTCACCCACTGTAACTGAGAATCCGTCGGTCTTGCTGAGTTTGTTATTTGAACCGAAGAGAATGGACTCTGTTTTGCCCATGTGTAATGATAGTTTGTTATCAGCGAGCCATATGCAGATTTAGCCTAGTTCCGTGCTGAGGGTTTTTTCAACCTGCAATTTGTTCTTGTCAGAGACCAGCAGGGCTGAGTCGTCCGCAAACAGGAACAAGTTGCAGTCACAGGCTGACGACATGTAATTTGCATAAATTAGGAAGAGTAGCGGTCCTAGTATGCTTCCTTGTGGAACACCACAGCTCACAGGGGGGGGGATAGAGTACCGTTTACCTCTACCATCTGTTCTCTCCCCTCCAGGTAGGATTGCATCCAGCTCACTGATAAGCTATCAAAACCAATTGCTTTTAGCTTGTCCATTAGAATGGAGTGATTGACAGTGTCGAAGGCCTTTTGTAGGTCCAGCATGACCATGCCGCAGTATTTGCCCGCGTCCACCTCTTGTTTGATGTGGTCGTTCACATGTGATGTGGTCGTTCCTCAGATACATTCACACAAAACCTGTGAATTAAATGTGTTACATTTCATTTGTAGAGGCAATTAGGCATTGTCTTTATTCTGTGTGCACACGAGGGAACATTTATGCGCATGCGCGGGAGTAATTAAAACACAAGTTTCAAGTTTCTTTAATAGTTGTCATACAGAAGTACAGAATACTTTCATACAAAATGCTTCTTACTGTTACGCTCCAGAGACTGTGCTAGACAAGATAAGTATCAAATAACATAGTATAGCATGTAAATTAGAAGTAGAAAATGAGGTCACAGTGTTCAGTATAGACATATGTACAATGTTCTGAGTTACCATATAATATACAATACTATGCAGTGTACTAATGTACAGTACTATATAGTGCAAAGCAGAAATGGGATGAGGTACAATTTAGGTACAATTTACAGTAAGGTGTACGAGTTGTAGTGCAATCCTTCATCAATAAATATAAAGTGTGGGGAGTGGGTGCTACAGTGTGTTTGTTTAAAGTGGGTGTGTGCTATAAAGTGTGTGGAGTGGGTGCTACAGTGTGTAAAAGGATTTTGTGTAGGTATGTACAGACAGGTGGATAGTGATTCTATTTCTTCTTGATTCTAACATGCTGAGGCACTCTACAAGAAGGGCCAGAGCCGACTCTACTTCCTCAAAAGGCTGAGATCCTTCAACGTCTGTACAAGGATGTTGAGGATGTTCTACGAGTCGGTGGTTGCGGGCGCCTTCTTGTACGCAGTGACCTGCTGGGGCAGCGGACTGAGAGCGGGGGACACAAATAGGCTGGAAAAGCTGGTCAGGAAGGCCAGTAACGTGGTGGGGGTGGAGCTAGACTCTCTAATGGTGGTGGCGGAGAGGAGGAGCCTTGCTAAGCTCCACGCCATCATGGACAACCCCTCCCATCCACTACACACAGACGTGGATGATAGAAGAAGCATGTTCAGTGTTAGACTAAGATGCAACACCCAAGATGCAACCCTGAACGGCACAGGAAGTCCTTCATTCCGACAGCCATCAGACTATATAACGCATCACTGTGCCTCACTGCATCACTGAGCAGAGAGTGACAGTACAACTCTGGTATAATCTTCCTGGACTTTAACTTTTTAAATCGACATTTTACAAGGTTCCACTTATTACTGTACATTTCACTGTATATTACTGTATATTTTTGGCTGTATATTTTAGAATGTATTTACCCTCAGGATCAATAAAGTACTTCTATTCTATTCTATCTATTCTACTTTCTTGCCGCATGCCGCTGCAGGTCTTTTTGGCAACCCATGCGGTGACCAGTGCTACAGCCTAAACACACTAACCCATTCGAATGAATAGGAAAAAGTTTTTCCGGCATTGTCTGAATTGATCTGAATGAGGCCTCACACCTACATCAACAGCAGCCTAAGTGAGTCAGCGATGGAGAGGGACTCTTCTTTCAGTTCACTGCAGCTGAAGTGACTGCAGGAGGAGGGTCTATGGAAAACAAAAAGAGTTATACTGTGATATAGAGCTGTAGCTAAAGTCCTCGTTCGCTCACGGTCCCCAACAGGAAGAGGACATTAAGTTGTGAATGGACATCATGAATCTCCTCACACACACACATACAGACACTCACATGCAAACACACATGTGCACGCTGACACAGGCATGCACACACGCATGCGCACACACAAGCACGCACACGGACACACACACACACATACACGCAAAAACACACGCTCGTGACTTTTCTCCCAGCCTGCCTTGCCTCTCACCTGTCAGAGCGGAGATGCTGGCTATGCATGATTTGTGTGGCCACGCTCCTGTATAAATCCCCCATGGCCTCCAGCGACAGTAATTCAACACAGAGTATATTTTCCATAAATAATTTGCTGCTCATTGATTTCCAATGCGGGGGAAGAGATATGCCGGAGCCCACCTCAGGGGGGCTGAGGATGTGTCAGGTGCTCACTTTGTGGTGAAAGTTGTGACAGCCAAAGCCCATATCTCGCCATCACATGTCCCGGACCCGTATTTATTGCTGTTCGGAGGCCCACTTGTCAGGGATAGGGGTGTCATAAACGGCGGCTAGGCCGGGGAACTAGAGACCTATGGAGGGGCCACAGAACCGGTCTCCACCCCCGGCCAGCTCCACTGGGTCCTCCTGACATCCATCATCCCTGGGTGGCTTTTAGACCTATAGGCTCGATAATGGCCGCCGCTGAAGGTGAAAGGTCAGGAGTTCAAATCAGTCATCCACTACTTCCTGTGTTGGTTAGAGGGGAGGGGCCTATAAGTCCCCTCTGCTCTGTCCTCGGATGATTTGAGGCAGCCATTTTGTTGTGGCGTGTCACCCCCTGAGTGATCAGAGTGCGGATTGGCCTGTTTGTCGGCACCTCGGAGAGGAGAGGCAGGAATTGATGAGTTCTAATTGGTCTGTCTCATGTCAGCTCTCATTAGCTACTCATTTAACACTATCTGATGGTGTGACTTTATCACACCTAGCGCCTGTGGGTGTGTGTAGTGTGTGTGTGTGTGTGTGTGAGAGAGAGAGAGAGAGAGAGAGAGAGAGAGAGAGAGAGAGAGAGAGAGAGAGAGAGAGAGAGAGAGAGAGAGAGAGAGAGAGAGAGAGAGAGAGAGAGATTAGAGTGTTTGTTGATTGGTTGGTATTGAATGGAAGTGTTATCTGGGCTCACCTCGGGGCGTGGCAGAGTTTCTTTGTGATCAATATGCCCATCGGAGATGAAAGCGGCTTCTCACTTTCCTCTCATGTTAAGTGATCACGGTTTTCCCATTTAGACTCGATGGGCACCTTTAATCAGATCATGTTCTCTCACTTGTCCGCTTTGAACTCCGCTCTCCCAAAGATTGTGTTTTGTTTGGAGAATAATATAATGTTCAAACTCATTCACTGCACATTCTAAGAGATGAAATGCAAACCAAGGGTGTGATTACAGTCACTAATTATTCATTACATTACAAGGCCTCTCCCGGTCTAAGAGAGCTCAGGTAACGATGTGTTGTTAGTGCAAATTAGCGTGTGCGGATACCGATACCTTTCTCCCATCATGCCTTGCCCCGGGAGTGAGTGACAGCCGCGGAGACATCTCCGGCACGGCAGTGAGAATTGGTGAGGACGTGGTGGGCCATCCGTGGAATTCGCCGCTGCTGCTCGCTGATAGCTCGCCGAGGGCTTGGGTGTCACTCCGGTTGACGGACTGAGAGCCGTTAATTTTAGCCTCCAAAGTGGCTGTCGTAACAAGATCCCGCCCACCCACCCCACCATAGCAAAGACACCCTAAATATACATTTATTTTCAGAGGGAGTCCCCCCCCCCCGCGCCTCGTCAGGATATGATGGATGTTGACTAATAGGATCGCGTGCGAGTTGCACGTCCGTGGTCAGGGCCCACCCCTCTGCGTTGATTTGGGTGGCCAGTGTAAATCTCCGTTAGGACACTTCATTTGGGGTCTTGTCTTTGGTGAGGATCTTAAGCGATATGATACTGTTGCTGCCTGAGTGAGTCTATCTTAAGACTACACATGGTGGTCTGGCATTCACACAGGGGTCCCTGTGGTCTCCGGTGCAAAGCAGCAGGAGGGCTGCCCGTGGCCCAGAGTTACCCTCCAAAAAGACGCCCACCAACTAGTCCACCCCACTGACTCCTGCCTTCGGATGGCACGGACCTACGCACGCATTAAGCAGTCCTCTCACTTGGCTATGACGCACGTGCTGAAAAAACCCTGATTCATATTCAGGGCTCTCGGATATTGACTTTTGATGGCTGTCATCGTGTTATTTTCATATATAGAAGCTCTCTGTAGCTTGTGTTTTGTATGTGTGAGTGTACAGTACAGTATGTAGGTGTACATGTGTAAGTAACATAGTCGTAGTTAAAACAAACAAACCAAAAAAATAACAACAATGATATTAGATTAGATTAGATTAAAATGTATTGCCATTATACAGCACAAGTACAGTACAATGAAAAGAAATATGGTATCTTACCAGAGTGCAAATGTAACAGTAAAGTGCAACAGCAATATACAATGTACAGGTGATTAAACTGGGTATAAATATATAAATGACTACTACTCTGTGTAGTGCTAATCAGATGTATGTACAGAGTCGCAATACCAATATGTACAGTGATACAGGTATAAAGACGGTATGGTCGTATTCATACTGGCCAGCAGCGTAACTAGTAGAGTAGGTAAGGGATATGTACAGATATAGTGTGTATTATGTGTGCAGGTATGTACACACAGGTGGATAGATATATACAATAAGAATATATATATATATATTCTGATATATATAT
This sequence comes from Notolepis coatsorum, assembly GCF_963971535.1. Lineage (NCBI taxonomy): Eukaryota > Metazoa > Chordata > Actinopteri > Aulopiformes > Paralepididae > Notolepis > Notolepis coatsorum. The sequence continues at coordinate 153,364 of NW_028174121.1, forward strand.
ACATGCTACATTATACATGCTATCACACAGATAGCATTATTATTATATTATTACCGGCACTAGTCATTACTGTCACCATGATTACATTGAATAAACAACATACAGTACCATTCTGTCATCTTGATCTTATTTTGCAGAGCTTCAAGGGGAAGTATGGTGTGTAGAGTGTACATTAGAAAAGTATTTAAAGGATAAGGCCAGTCCAGTGTAACTTTATTTGTTTCTTATAATCAGCATAGCCTATGAAATCTACAATGCATTTCTCCTACTTACAAATATGGTCCATCTAGCCAACACCGAATTAGATTAGATTCAAATGTATTGTCATCGTACAAATACAGTACAACGAAAATAAGTTGGCATCTAACCAGAGTGCAAGGTAACAGTAAATTGCAGTAGGTACTAAGTAAATATGCTAATCTGATGTATGTACAGAATTATTATGTACAGTGGTACAGGTATGAATACACTATGGTTGTAAGCCATACGGGCCAGTGGTATAACTAGTAAGAGAAGGTATGGGATATATACAGATATAGATATGGTATATACAAGTATGTAAACAGGAATATATGCAGATATATTCAAACAGATGTAGATAAATATATCTAATATATATTTCTGTATAAACAAGTTAAACAAGTCACAGACCCATACTGTTGCTTTGGTCACCATAATTCATTGTTGCAATGAACATTGTAATTAGTCCTGGACTCAAGTGTAATGCACATACTCAGGGACTGCGCTGTTCTGCTGACTCCTGTACATCCATAGATTGATGCTTGTTGCCTTTTGAAGTACATTTTGTAATAACTACAATACCCCTCTTTTTAATGACAATACATTATACTATTTACTGTAAAACTTGAAATATGTGTTTGCCAAATGTACGCATGGCTTCCTGGTTGAGAGCTCTTGAATATCAGGAAGGCAGCAGGACCGGACGGTATCCCCGGCCGCGTCCTAAAAGTCTGTGCCGACCAATTGGCCCCGGTATTCACTGACATATTTAACCTGTCAGGCTGTCATCCCCACCTGTCTGAAGAAGTCCACCATTATCCCTGTACCCAAAAAATCCATGCCCGCTTGCCTCAACGACTACCGCCCTGTAGCTCTCACCTCCATAGCCATGAAGTGCTTTGAGAAGCTTGTGAAGGGCTACACCAGTTCCTCCCTCCCCATCAACCTGGACCCCCTGCAATTTGCATATCGCCCCAACAGGTCCACGGAGGACGCCATAGCCCATGTCCTGCACACAGCAGCATCACGCCTGGACAAGAGGCAGGGAACTATGTGAGAATGCTATTCATCGACTACAGCTCAGCATTCAATACCATAGTCCCCTCCAAACTCATAGCCAAGCTCAGGGACCTGGGCTTGAACTATGATTTCTGCCAGTGGGTCTTGGACTTCCTGACGGGTAGACCCCAGGTGGTGAGAGCAGGCAACTGCACCTCCTCATCCATCACCCTCAACATAGGGACCCCCCAGGGCTGTGTTCTGAGTCCCCTCCTCTACTCGCTGTACACACATGACTGTGTGGCACAGCGGAACAACAACACAATGATCAAATTTGCTGACGACACAGTAGTGGTGGGCCTGATCTCTGCAAACGATGAGAGGGCCTACCTGGAAGAGGTAGAGGATCTGACGCGGTGGTCAAGAAAGTGAACAGTTTTAAGTACCTCGGAGTCCACATATCCGAGGACTTGACATGGACCACACACATTGACAGTGTAGTCAAGAAGGCACCTGCAACGCCTCTACTTCCTTATGCGCCTAAGGAAGTTCAAAGTGAGTCAGAAGATCCTTAAGAATTTCTACTCATGCACAATAGAGAGCATCCTGACAACATCACCTCCTGGTTTGGGAATAGCACCGCACAAGACCGTAGCAGACTACAGAGAGTGGCCCGTTCAGCCGAATGCACAATTGGAGGTGGGCTTCCCACTCTCCAAGACATTTACAACAAGCGTTGCTTGGGTAAGGCTAAGAGAATAATCAAAGACTCTAGCCACCCAAACAACTGCCTCTTTGAACTGCTGCGGTCAGGCAAGCAATACCGGAGTCTCATGGCAAGCACAGAGAGACTCAGAAGGAGCTTCTATCCCCAGGCAATCAGGATGCTCAACGACAATAACACTATGTAACAAACCATCAAATACACTCACAGCACACACATCCACATGTACACACTCACTTTAAATAAACAACTCACTGTAGCACCCACTTTACCCACTTTAGACACTTTAACACACTTTATATTTATTGGTAAAGAGATTTGCACTACAACTCATACCTCATTGCACCTTACCCTAAGTTGTACCTCATCCCATTTCTGCATTGTACTGTATTTTTTTAACTAACTCAGTTACTTTAAAAAAAAATTATAATTTTTTTTTACTCTGTATTGTATATTGTATATATGTATATTGAACACTTTTGTTTACACTTGTTTACATACTTTTGACTTTCTATTTTATACTTTTATACTTATCTATTTTTATCTAGCACACTCTCAGGAGCAAAACAGAAAAACGCATTTCATATAAAAGTATTCTGTATTTTTGTATGACAACTAATAAAGAAACTTGAAACTCTTAAGGGTAGGCAGAGTATTGAGAGTTTATTTAAAACATTCCATGATTGATAAACCAATGTATGTATTGTATTATATATATATATCAAATAAGATATAATACGGATAATTTTGACCAAGGTAATCGTTGAAATTAAGGCCTTGTCCAGACTAAAACGATTTTGATCTGTTTCGTTTTCGTTTCGTTTTAAGGTTTCCGTAAAAACGAAAACGTCTCAAGATAATAAGTGCATGCCACAAATTTACAGAATAAATGTCTTTCCTGTTTCTTTTATTTTGAAAACCCCAGACCGGAAGTGTTATAGTGTCTGTTGCTAGCAGCTTAACTTGTGTCGGCCGGTTCTGTGCTTTTCCAGCTAACGTAAGGTCATTAGTTTCCAAAGGAGAGGAGAGAAAGACCGCAGCTCACATGCAGCTCAAACTACCTGTTGGAATAAATTAATTGATTTATGTTTAACTTGTCCTGTGTGTGTCCAGTCATTTCGACTAGCAAACGTTGTATTTAACGTTACCTCAGGATACCACTGTCTATTGTATTTAGTTGGTTAGCTATTTAGCTAATGTGGATAGCATTTTGAATAGCATCAATGCTAGCTGGCTGGCTACAGCTTTATTTACTTAATTATGGAGGCTTTTTAATCATCAAGGTAAGAGAGGATTTGTCATGATCAACTGAAGGCGTATGCTATGGAACAATATGTGCTTGGGTTTTCAGAAAAAGGCCAGCTATGTGACGCTAATCTCTAGTTAGTATCGTGTATTGCATCACAGTAGCCTCCCGATCAAGCTCAATAGCTTCTGTAACACGAATGCAACTACTCTGAAGCCATTGTTGTTTAATAATAACTCCTGGTGTTTAATAAACACTTCTAGCCAGGACATAAGACATAATGTATCATGTTTCTTTTTTTAGTTTGGGTTTGCATGCAGATCAAGGGAGATGGTGTGAGCATGTGTGTGCGCCTCGGTCGGGAGTGTGTGTACAGCAGAGCCCCGCTCTGCTTCAGACAGATAGAGAGAGCACAGCATGTAAAGCTGTAAAATCCTGATCAAGCTCAATAGCTGTACATGCCATTGTTGTGATGTTTTCACACGCTGGGTAAGGGAGAGGTGGGCTATCACGTCATCGGTTCAGGAGAAGACGCGTATCGCTTGTAAAGATGGTCACGCAATGGGGGGGCGTCTTCAGGCGTCTTCAGAATTGCGCACTCTGGGAGCTGGTATCAGAAAGTACCGTCTTCAGGCTGCCAGAACGCAGTTCCGTGTGGCAGAACGGTGCAAACAATCAAATACTTTGCCTAAAACGACCAAAATCGTTTTAGTCTGGACATGGCCTAAATATGTTCACATGAGCAGACAAGTCAAGTTACCTTATTGAAACCAATGCTGCATTCATACTGAAACATGCTTTAGAGGCGCCGGGAACACAGATCCTCCTCTGGCAGACAGGACTACAGGCGGGTGCTTTATGGAGGGGGTATACTGTACAGTAGGTGTTTTATGGAGGGGGTATACTGTACAGTAGGTGTTTTATGGAGGGGGTATACTGTACAGTAGGTGCTTTATGGAGGGGGTATACTGTACAGTAGGTGCTTTATGGAGGGGGTATACTGTACAGTAGGTGTTTTATGGAGGGGGGTATACTGTACAGTAGGTGCTTTATGGAGGGGGTATACTGTACAGTAGGTGTTTTATGGAGGGGGGTATACTGTACAGTAGGTGCTTTATGGAGGGGGGTATACTGTACAGTAGGTGCTTTATGGAGGGGGTATACTGTACAGTAGGTGTTTTATGGAGGGGGGTATACTGTACAGTAGGTGTTTTATGGAGGGGGTATACTGTACAGTAGGTGCTTTATGGAGGGGGTATACTGTACAGTAGGTGCTTTATGGAGGGGGGTATACTGTACAGTAGGTGCTTTATGGAGGGGGTATACTGTAGAGTAGGTGTTTTATGGAGGGGGTATACTGTACAGTAGGTGCTTTATGGAGGGGGGTATACTGTACAGTAGGTGCTTTATGGAGGGGGTATACTGTACAGTAGGTGTTTTATGGAGGGGGGTATACTGTACAGTAGGTGCTTTATGGAGGGGGGTATACTGTACAGTAGGTGCTTTATGGAGGGGGTATACTGTACAGTAGGTGCTTTATGGAGGGGGTATACTGTACAGTAGGTGCTTTATGGAGGGGGGTATACTGTACAGTAGGTGCTTTATGGAGGGGGGTATACTGTACAGTAGGTGTTTTATGGAGGGGGGTATACTGTACAGTAGGTGTTTTATGGAGGGGGTATACTGTAGAGTAGGTGTTTTATGGAGGGGGGTATACTGTACAGTAGGTGCTTTATGGAGGGGGGTATACTGTACAGTAGGTGTTTTATGGAGGGGGTATACTGTACAGTAGGTGCTTTATGGAGGGGGGTATACTGTACAGTAGGTGCTTTATGGAGGGGGGTATACTGTACAGTAGGTGCTTTATGGAGGGGGTATACTGTAGAGTAGGTGTTTTATGGAGGGGGTATACTGTACAGTAGGTGCTTTATGGAGGGGGTATACTGTACAGTAGGTGTTTTATGGAGGGGGGTATACTGTACAGTAGGTGTTTTATGGAGGGGGGTATACTGTACAGTAGGTGCTTTATGGAGGGGGTATACTGTACAGTAGGTGCTTTATGGAGGGGGTATACTGTACAGTAGGTGCTTTATGGAGGGGGTATACTGTACAGTAGGTGCTTTATGGAGGGGGGTATACTGTACAGTAGGTGCTTTATGGAGGGGGTATACTGTACAGTAGGTGTTTTATGGAGGGGGGTATACTGTACAGTAGGTGCTTTATGGAGGGGGGTATACTGTACAGTAGGTGTTTTATGGAGGGGGTATACTGTACAGTAGGTGTTTTATGGAGGGGGGTATACTGTACAGTAGGTGCTTTATGGAGGGGGGTATACTGTACAGTAGGTGTTTTATGGAGGGGGGTATACTGTACAGTAGGTGTTTTATGGAGGGGGGTATACTGTACAGTAGGTGCTTTATGGAGGGGGGTATACTGTACAGTAGGTGTTTTATGGAGGGGGGTATACTGTACAGTAGGTGTTTTATGGAGGGGGGTATACTGTACAGTAGGTGCTTTATGGAGGGGGGTATACTGTACAGTAGGTGTTTTATGGAGGGGGGTATACTGTACAGTAGGTGCTTTATGGAGGGGGTATACTGTACAGTAGGTGCTTTATGGAGGGGGTATACTGTACAGTAGGTGCTTTATGGAGGGGGTATACTGTACAGTAGTGTTTTATGGAGGGGGTATACTGTACAGTAGGTGCTTTATGGAGGGGGGTATACTGTACAGTAGGTGTTTTATGGAGGGGGTATACTGTACAGTAGTGTTTTATGGAGGGGGGTATACTGTACAGTAGGTGCTTTATGGAGGGGGGTATACTGTACAGTAGGTGCTTTATGGAGGGGGTATACTGTACAGTAGGTGCTTTATGGAGGGGTATACTGTACAGTAGGTGCTTTATGGAGGGGGTATACTGTACAGTAGTGTTTTATGGAGGGGGGTATACTGTACAGTAGGTGCTTTATGGAGGGGGTATACTGTACAGTAGGTGTTTTATGGAGGGGGTATACTGTACAGTAGGTGTTTTATGGAGGGGGGTATACTGTACAGTAGGTGTTTTATGGAGGGGGTATACTGTACAGTAGGTGTTTTATGGAGGGGGGTATACTGTACAGTAGGTGCTTTATGGAGGGGGTATACTGTACAGTAGGTGCTTTATGGAGGGGGTATACTGTACAGTAGGTGCTTTATGGAGGGGGGTATACTGTACAGTAGGTGTTTTATGGAGGGGGTATACTGTACAGGCGGGTGCTTTATGGAGGGGGTATACTGTACAGTAGGTGCTTTATGGAGGGGGTATACTGTACAGTAGGTGCTTTATGGAGGGGGGTATACTGTACAGGCGGGTGCTTTATGGAGGGGGGTATACTGTACAGTAGGTGCTTTATGGAGGGGGTATACTGTACAGTAGGTGCTTTATGGAGGGGGGTATACTGTACAGGCGGGTGCTTTATGGAGGGGGGTATACTGTACAGTAGGTGCTTTATGGAGGGGGTATACTGTACAGTAGGTGCTTTATGGAGGGGGTATACTGTACAGTAGGTGTTTTATGGAGGGGGGTATACTGTACAGTAGGTGCTTTATGGAGGATGGTATACTGTACAGTAGGTGCTTTATGGAGGGGGGTATACTGTACAGTAGGTGCTTTATGGAGGGGGTATACTGTACAGTAGGTGTTTTATGGAGGATGGTATACTGTACAGTAGGTGCTTTATGGAGGATGGTATACTGTACAGTAGGTGCTTTATGGAGGATGGTATACTGTACAGTAGGTGTTTTATGGAGGGGGGTATACTGTACAGTAGGTGTTTTATGGAGGGGGGTATACTGTACAGTAGGTGCTTTATGGAGGGGGTATACTGTACAGTAGGTGTTTTATGGAGGGGGTATACTGTACAGTAGGTGCTTTATGGAGGGGGGTATACTGTACAGTAGGTGCTTTATGGAGGGGGTATACTGTACAGTAGGTGTTTTATGGAGGGGGGTATACTGTACAGTAGGTGTTTTATGGAGGGGGGTATACTGTACAGTAGGTGCTTTATGGAGGGGGTATACTGTACAGTAGGTGTTTTATGGAGGGGGGTATACTGTACAGTAGGTGTTTTATGGAGGGGGTATACTGTACAGTAGGTGTTTTATGGAGGGGGTATACTGTACAGTAGGTGTTTTATGGAGGGGGGTATACTGTACAGTAGGTGCTTTATGGAGGGGGTATACTGTACAGTAGGTGCTTTATGGAGGGGGTATACTGTACAGTAGGTGCTTTATGGAGGGGGTATACTGTACAGTAGGTGCTTTATGGAGGGGGTATACTGTACAGTAGGTGCTTTATGGAGGGGGTATACTGTACAGTAGGTGCTTTATGGAGGGGGTATACTGTACAGTAGGTGCTTTATGGAGGGGGTATACTGTACAGTAGGTGTTTATGGAGGGGGGTATACTGTACAGTAGGTGCTTTATGGAGGGGGGTATACTGTACAGTAGGTGCTTTATGGAGGGGGGTATACTGTACAGTAGGTGTTTTATGGAGGGGGGTATACTGTACAGTAGGTGCTTTATGGAGGGGGGTATACTGTACAGTAGGTGTTTTATGGAGGGGGTATACTGTACAGTAGGTGTTTTATGGAGGGGGGTATACTGTACAGTAGGTGCTTTATGGAGGGGGGTATACTGTACAGTAGGTGCTTTATGGAGGGGGTATACTGTACAGTAGGTGTTTATGGAGGGGGTATACTGTACAGTAGGTGCTTTATGGAGGGGGGTATACTGTACAGTAGGTGCTTTATGGAGGGGGTATACTGTACAGTAGGTGCTTTATGGAGGGGGTATACTGTACAGTAGGTGCTTTATGGAGGGGGTATACTGTACAGTAGGTGCTTTATGGAGGGGGTATACTGTACAGTAGGTGCTTTATGGAGGGGGGTATACTGTACAGTAGGTGTTTTATGGTGTAAGCAGGGCTGCTACTCAGAGCCTCTGCAGGGTAGATCCTGGTAGTTCCTGGAGAAGCTCTGTGATACCACTGTTGTCATAATGATGTTAACGGCTTGTTACG
>NW_028174120.1:0-7500 GCF_963971535.1 Notolepis coatsorum
AGCTTGTTCAGGTCCACCTGGTCTTGGAAGAGGCTGTAGAGCGGCACGCTGGTGGTGGTGATCTTGTTCTTTCTAGCGCCCAGCGAGGAGCCCAGTGCAGAGGCAGAGCCCGTCCCGGTGAGGCCCGAGACGCGGGACGCCCTGCCGGTGGACAGCACCGACTCCGCCCTGTCGCCGCGGCCGCGGGACAGCGCGCCGGTGTACGAACATCCGCTCAGCAAGGAGGCCTTGTCATCGTCCGCGGCCCGGCCGGACACCATGCTGGCCGCTCCGCCGCCGTAGCCGAGCACCGATCCGGCACGCGAGGGAGGATTCAGGCCCATCTCATTCTGCTTCTGGACCAGGGTTTCGGAGACGACGCTAGCGATCCAGTTCTGGATGCTGGCCAAGTTGACCATGGGTTCACCTCCGGGACCCAGGACCGTGGGCACCGGGAGTATGGGAGGGAGGGGGGGCGTGGCCATCGGGCCCATGGGTTGACCCGATCTGGCGCCACGCAGCTGGGACACGGAGGACATGACGGACGACCTGCCGCTCAGCATCGACATGGTGTCATCGTTGGCGCCGCTCGGCGGGCCCCCCGTGACGCCCGCCCCGGCCCAGAAGGCAGAGAGTGGGATGGTGCCGCCGCTGACCTGGCTCTCGTTGTCCCAGCCGCACTGCGACTGGCTCTCCTCCAGGGTCTTCCGCGAGCGCTCCAGGAGCTCCTCGCGCCGCTGCCTCCGCCTGACGGTGGCGGAGTTGTCCCCGCGCAGCATCTCCAGGATCTCGCCCTTGTCCTCCTGCCCGTACTTCCTCTGCTGCTTCATCTTCCAGGCCTGGTAGGCCGTCAGGTTGACCTCGTCCAGGGACGGCGTCCGAGCCTCCGCCTCCACCTCGCTGCCCCCCGACACCGAGCTCTTCTCTCCGTCCTCCCGGTCTTTCTTGTTCCAGCCGAACTGGACCCTCTTGACGCGCCAGCGCTCCAGAGGCGTCAGCTTCTCCTTGTTCTTCTGACAGAAGTTGTACATGGAGCTGGTTTCAGACATGAGGCTCTCGAGCTCATCGTCGATCTTCTTCTTCGCCGGCGCTCCTCCCTCTGTGGCGCTGCTCTCGCTGTCGTCTTCCTCTTCCTTGTCTTTCTTGCGGTACCGGGCGGCGGCCTGCTCCTCGATCTCCCTCAGCCGCTGCTTCCACAGGTCGGAGTAGCTGCTGCAGCTGGCGGTGGACACGCTGTCCGACGGGGCGCGCCGCAGCCGCCTCTTCACCCGCTCCTTCACGGAGCGGACGTCCTCGCTGGTCACGCTCTCCAGGTCCGCATCTCCGCCGTCCGTCCTCTTCCTGCCGCCGGGAAGCGCCTCTCCGTCCTCCTCATCGTCGCTGTTCAGCTGCGCCGCCCACCAGTCCTCGTTCTGGTACTGTTCGTTCCTCCTCTGCCACTCGCGGATCATGCTGCCCACGCCGTCGTCGTCCTCCGCGTCTTCCTCGCCTTCTTTCCCGGGTAGGACCAGCTCCTCTTGGGGTTGCGTCGGCCCCCGGCGGTCCGGCCCGTTCCTCATCCCGATCACGCCGCTCTTGAGCGCGGCGGCGGCTGCGGAGGAGGCCACGCTGCTCACGGTGCTGGCCGCGTCGCCCTCCTCCTCCATCATGATGGAGTGGGCCTTCACGCCCACCATGCTCTGCTCCTCGTCCTCGTCGGTCGACTCGTCCTCGTTGACGGCCTCGCCGAAGATCTGCGCGCGGGCGTGCGCGTCGATGACGGAGCACTGGCTGAGGGTGTCGTCGTCATCGTCGCGCTCCTCCATCAGCGTCTCGTTGAGCTGACGCAGCTGCTTCAGGAAGCCCTCGTTGGGGTTGATGGCGCGCTTCTTCCTCATGGCGGTCAGGGCTTCCATGATGCTCATGTGCTGGAAGATCATGAGGTAGGAGGCGACCAGGACGGCCGAGCGACTGACGCCCATCATGGAGTCCACCAGCACCTTGCCTGGAGGAGGCAGAGTACAGTCGCTGTTATTCAAGTTCCACTTTTGTTTTATTTGTCACATATAAAGTACATTACATGTACATTACAGTGAAATGCTTGGTTCTGTATGAGTCCCCTGAGAATGTGCTTCATACATACATACATACTTCATACATTATATATATACCTCAACTCCAAGAGGACGTGATCAGAGCAGCATAAGCGGACCACATACCACTTTACCATAACCTATAGAGGTCGTTGTCATGTAGAATGTGTACTTTTACTTAAGATACTTGAGTACATTCAATAGCAAATACTTCTCTACTTTTACTTAAAGGAACAGGCCAACTTTTTGGGAAATTAGCTTATATGCCATCGACCCTGGAGTTAGATGAGCAGATACCCTTTTCTTCTCTGTGCGTGCATTAGGCTTAGGGAACAGCCACACTGTTTAAATTTTTTTTTTTTTTAAACAGGGCTTTTGAGGTGATGAAATCACTGGGCCCAGGCAGCAGTGGTTTGGTAAATACACAGGTCACAAAATGTTTACAGGAATGTTTTGGAGTTGTATTTGGAGTGTATTTTGTGACTGTTGGGAACTCGGCTACACTGGCACACCGACTTCCAGTGAATGACGCTAAGCTAGGCTAACGGTGCGGCTGTTCCCTACGCCTAATGCGTGCACAGAGAAGAAAAGGGTATCTGCTCGTCTAACTCCAGGGCAGATGGCAAATAAGCAAATTTCAAGTAGAATTTGAATGGAGGACTTTTACTTTACTCATTTATCTGAGTATTTCTACTCTTTTACTTCAGTAGAGCAGGCACGTGCACACATAGGGGTGAAGGGGTGCCCGGGCACCTGCCTTTTTCATTTTTCATTAGAAAGTGCCCTTTTTATGCCACCCTCTTTTTTAAATTTTCTTTTACTGTTGCACATATAGATATACTGCCCTGCCCTTCCAAATGAAAGATGTCACGATAGAATCTAAATATTAGGTAAAGAAAGAGAGAGAAATGCCACCCCTCTCATAAATAATAGGTCCTTCCAGCCTGGATTCGTTCTGATGGAAAACAGAATAATTTTGATTGACAGTCGAGTCTGCCAATTACGTCACAGCGCTTGCACCCGCCCTGCTGTTCTTAGCACCAATCGGCAAGCGCTATTCGTTTTTGACTTCCTGAATGTCCTGTGTGCTGTGACCTCGTTCCCAGCTTTATCTCGAGAGATAATGTGTGCTGACAACAACAAAGCTACAGTGCTAACAATAAGCTATTTGACTGGATGCAGTCTGGACAGTGGATAAACATCAAGACAACAGTCTGTGACTGTGGGACAGTGGACATAATACTTCATCAAGCCCTCCTGACCTGGACCACGTTTCAACTAACAAGTGAGTTAATGCGGTCTCTCTCGCTCTCTCTCTCTCGCTCTCTCGCTCTCTCGCTCTCTCTCTCTCTCTCTCTCTCTCTCTCTCTCTCTCTCTCGCTCTCTCTCGCTCTCTCTCTCTCGCTCTCTCTCGCTCTCTCGCTCTCTCGCTCTCTCGCTCTCTCTCTCGCTCTCTCTCTCGCTCTCTCTCTCGCTCTCTCTCTCTCGCTCTCTCTCTTGCTCTCGTCAACACAGCGTGTTAATTTCGGCATGCCGCCCGCAGCTGTTGGTCTGGAGCGCATATTGTGTTATTAAAGGGACACTATGTAGTTTTGGTGACATCTATCGGTGAAACTGAATGTACCATAGACATGTATTAACCCCAAAAATCGGGCTTGCGCGTTATGCGCGCTCGCATTGCATTTAATAATTGATGCCCTTTTATCCTTTCGGGCACCTGCCTTTCTAAAGTCCTGTGCACGTCCCTGCAGTAGAGGAACGGTGCACTTGGTCCACCGCTGGCTGGACAGAGCGCTCACCTTTGTGCGTGAGCAAGGCCTCGTCCAGGAACTCGGCCGTGGTCCTGAAGTGGGGCGAGATGTCCGAGTCGGGGAAGTCGTCCACCTCCACGCCCATGTACTGGATGCTCATGCCGGCGTAGAAGGTCTGCCCGGTGTAGACGCCGGTGGCGTGGGCCGTGTTCAGGACGTGGGTGATGCCCATGCGCTTCAGACGCGCCTTGTTCAACGCCACGGACCTGAGGACAGACGTGCAGAGCGTGACCCCGGTGGACCGGAATCAGGGCGGTGCCGACTTTTACATTCGAAGCTTCTATTGACGTTTTACAATTATTTTTTTTTATTTCATCCTCAAACAAAATCCTCAATTTGAATAAAGTGATTAATCTGATTAAATGAGTATTTATTTTTATTAAACCAACTTTCTTTAATAAATATAACTCGTCAGTTTCGTCAACATAAATAATCCACTCAGGCTCACGGTTGGTACGATGGTGATGGTGACGTCTTGATGGAGCGCCGAGCGCCAAACAGGCTGCATCATTTATGATACATGTTTAAAAAAAAAATGTATTCGAATGTTGATTTAGAATTTGAATGTCAACGTTATGAATAAAGCTTCAAACTATTCTGTACGGCCCTAACTGGCACCTAACAATAACAGGCCATCAACACACCCACAGCACACACACTCACTTTAAATAAACAACACACTGTAGCACCCACTTTACCTAACTTTACACTTTTACACTTTACACTTTATATTTATATTATTGGTAAGGGAATTGCACATCTCTCATTCCTTATTCCTTATTGCACCTCACCACCACAAGGTGGCACCACACGCTAAGCTATACCTCACCATTTTTGTACCAGATGTACATACTGTATATAGAGGTATACTGAACAATTGTTGTTTACACTTGTTTTTACTTGACTTCTTGACTTTCTATTTTATACTTATACTTATTTATACTATCTTGTTATTATCTAGCACACTCTCATGAGCAAAACAGAAAGAAACATTTCATGCAAAGTATTCTGTATTTCTGTATGACAACTAATAAAGAAACTTGAACATCTGTGCGACGCTTGGGGGGGAATCTAGTTGCTTTTGAGGTCGATATTAAGATAGTACAACCGTTTCATGCCAAATACAGTTATTCTGTATTTTAATTTGAAGAGAGAGAGAGAGAGAGAGAGAGAAAGAGAGATAGAGAGAGAGAGAGAGAAAGAGAGAGTGAGAGATGGAGTGAGAGAGAATGAGAGATGGAGTGAGAGAGAATGAGAGAGATATAGGGTGAGGGAGAGAGTGAGGGGGTAAGATAGAGTGAGAGAGTGAGAAAAGCCAGAGGGAGAGAGCGAGAGAGAGAGTGAGAGAGAGAAAAGCCAGAGGGGGGGGGAGAGAGAGAGAGAGAGAGATATTTAAACAGAAATTGTCTTTGGTTTTAGCCCGGGTCTGGGGTCATAGTGTGGTCACTTCCAGTGGTGGAACAAGTCACAGTTCCTTCAGTCAAAGTAGAAATACCCAGATAAAATAGTACTCTTTATTTATCCAGATTAAAGTAGTAAAAGTAGAGAAGTATTTTATATTGAATGTACTTAATAACTCTTTCACTGCCACGCTACCTTAATGGTTAACCCTTCCACTGCGACAATACAGAACCCTTTCAATGCCACATTACCAAATGGTTAACCCTTTCACAACCACCCTACAGAATGTTAACCCTTTCACTACCACACTACAGACGGTATAGACGGTCTGTAGTGTGGTAGTGAAAGGTTAACCTTCTGTAGTGTGGTAGTGAAAGGGTATTAACAGTAAAAGAACATACTCTATATATGACGTTATATATGACGTTTTATTTCAGTGCTTGGAAGCGTTCAAGCCTCGATCTATTGACCTATGAAGGTTATGGTAAGATAAGATATTCCTTTATTGATCCCATTGGGAATTTCGGCCGTATAGCGGCATGGGGAGTGGGGAGGGGGGGTTACAGATATGGGCAGGGTAATAGAAAGATAATAAATATAGGCAATACAAATAAAACTCTGAAACTCAAAAAATAAAACATTTTCTTTAACTGATTATAAACTAGGAACAAAAGTAAATCGGTCAATACATGTGTGAAAGTGTTAAAGTGGTCCAGTTATGCTGCTCTGATTATGTTCTCTTAGGATTGCTGGTTTAGAAATGTTCATCATCTTGTGCCATGTCTTGCACTTTTATTTCAAAGTTTTCACACTTTTGAAAATGTACTTTGAAATGTAGTGGAGTAAAAGTACACAGTTCCCGAAAGGAAAATACTCGAGTAAGTACAAGTACTGAACAAAATGGGACATAAGTGCATTACGTGCATTACGTGCAAATACATAGATATGTTCGACCACCACTGCCCCCAATCTCCTCTCAGTAGAACAGTCCTGGGTCCGGCCAGTCTCAGACACTGAGAGCAGTGGCTGTCTGGAATAGGTAGTCTGGCTGGAATAGGTAGTCTGGCTGGAATAGGTAGTCTGGCTGGAATAGGTAGTCTGGCTGGAATAGGTAGTCTGGCTGGAATAGGTAGTCTGGCTGGAATAGGTAGTCTGGCTGGAATAGGTAGTCTGGCTGGAATAGGTAGTCTGTCTCCAGGCAACGAGACACTGCTACCCTGTGGGCTCTCTACTCATGTCCTGAAAAGGGTGTGTGTGTGTGCGTGTGTGTGTGTGTGTGCCTGCGTGTGTGCGTGCGTGTGTGCGTGCGTGTGTGTGTGTGTGTGTGTGTGTGTGTGTGACTTGAGAAAGATATAGGCCTGACTGGACTGGGTCGGATGAGGTCACTCTACCACTGTCGTCCATTCATCCACCCTCTCCCCGCTAAAAGCAAAATTGTCACGGGAGCCATATTCCCAACTCACTAGAATGAGAGCATAGTAGGCTATAGAGCTCTATGCACGTGCACTCGCATTAGTACACACATAGAGGTTACATTAACAGGGTCCAACAGTAAGGATGATGGTCCTTGGGCCCAGGGCCAGGAAAAGGTCAGTAAGACCAGTCAGGCTTCAAGCCCAGTAAGACCAGTCAGGCTTCAAGCCCAGTAAGACCAGTCAGGCTTCAAGCCCAGTAAGACCAGTCAAGCTTCAAGCCCAGTAAGACCAGTCAGGCTTCAAGCCCAGTAAGATCAGTCAGGCTTCAAGCCCAGTAAGACCAGTCAAGCTTCAAGCCCAGTAAGACCAGTCAGGCTTCAAGCCCAGTAGACCAGTCAAGCTTCAAGCCCAGTAAGACCAGTCAAGCTTCAAGCCCAGTAAGACCAGTCAGGCTTCAAGCCCAGTAAGACCAGTCAAGCTTCAAGCCCAGTAAGACCAGTCAAGCTTCAAGCCCAGTAAGACCAGTCAGGCTTCAAGCCCAGTAAGACCAGTCAGGCTTCAAGCCCAGTAAGACCAGTCAGGCTTCAAGCCCAGATAGACCAGTCAGGCTTGCAAGCCAGTAAGACCAGTCAAGCTTCAAGCCCAGTAAGACCAGTCAAGCTTCAAGCCCAGTAAGACCAGTCAGGCTTCAAGCCCAGTAAGACCAGTCAGGCTTCAAGCCCAGTAAGACCAGTCAGGCTTCAGGCCCAGTAAGACCAGTCAGGCTTCAAGCCCAGTAAGACCAGTCAGGCCAGCAGCAATTAAGGAGCGCTCTTGGGGTGA
>NW_028174120.1:12500-14950 GCF_963971535.1 Notolepis coatsorum
GTGTGAATGTGAACATGAACTCAAGCGTGTGTGTGTGTGTGTGTGTGTGTGTGTGTGTGTGTGTGTGTGTGTGTGTGTGTGTGTGTGTGTGTGTGTGTGTTTGCGCGTGCGTGCGTGCGTGTGTGTGTGTGTGTGTGTGTGTGTGTGTGTGTGTGTGTGTTTGCGCGTGCGTGCGTGCGTGTGTGTGTGTCTGTGTGTAAGCTAACATTACTGCAGTGTTGCTGGCCATGTTTTTGGCCAAGTATTATCTCATAGAAAGCCCTGAACTAGCATTTCTATTTATTATATTCTCACTCTTTCTCTCTCTCTCTCTCTCTCTCTCTCTCTCTCTCTCTCTCTCTCTCTCTCTCTCTCTCTCTCTCTCTCTCTCTGTCTGGCTCTGTCTCTGTCTCTTTGCCTCTATGTTTGTCTGTCTCTGCGTCTCTCTCTCTACGTCTCTTGCTCTGTGTGTGTCTCTCTCTCCCTGTGTTCCAGGCCTCTCTCTCTCTCTCTCTCTCTCTCTCTCTCTCTCTCTCTCTCTCTCTCTCTCTCTCTCTCTCTCTCTCTCTCTCTCCCTCTCTCTCTCTCTCTCTCTCTCTCTCTCTCTCTGCCTGGGAACAGAGTGCTTGTTTTCTCGGTGACGGCACAGCTTGGACATGTATAGGCAGCGCTCCAGCTGTTCTCTCCGAGTGTCATCATCACTGCTCCTCTTTACTTCCAATCAGTGTAACGTTACACTATCATTATTATACCGACACGCTCCTGGCCTTCACGGCCTTCGCGGCCTTCGCGTCTCCCGCTGAGCGGTGATTATCTTAGCTTGAACCGCCAGATTGGTTAATGCCCATTTTGTACCCTTAATCCTCCTCCTCCTCCTCCTCTCCTTCCCAGCATTATGGCTCCAGCTGGCTCACTGGTTGACAACTGTGAGAGGTTGTACAATCAGTACCTCGTTATTTTCATGATTGATGGTGTAATAGTATTTTTTTCTTCTTCTCCCTTTCCTGCCGCATGGCTCCGTGAGTCTGGTGGTCGCACTCTCTACTTGTATGTGCTGCTAGAGGGATAAAGTGAGTGTGAAACCTGATGTTAGACGTCCAGTGACAGACTTGGCTGTGAAAGGACTAGAAACAGTGAAATATGAATGGAACCCAGAATCCAAACTTGGCTGATGAACATCCCGCAGGATTCATTGATTGGAGGTCTTTGGTTTTTGTCATATTGTTTGTACAAATGGAGCTGTGGCGTGATGGGAGTTATTATAGGAGGAACGGGGCCCGCGATGAGAAACGTAGCAACGCTGTTTCATAAGCAGCAGGTGATCACAAAGCTCCTTCTCTGAGAAACCTTCAACTATGTCCAAGGTTCACTCTATTAACAATTTTTTTTCTTTAAACAAATGTATCATGTTGTAAATCAGTGTAGTGTTCTTCTTTTGTTTCCTTTGCACTAACCACTGTATACTTCATCAGATCATATATTTAGCATTTTTAGATTATATATTAGATTAGATTTAGATTATTGGATTATTAGATTATATATTGCATATATTTAGCATTTTAGCATTTTTTTTTTCAGATTATATATTAGATTCGATTTAGATTATTGGATTATTAGATTATATATTGTAACTATTTATTGTAGGGCAACTATAACTGAGAGGGCATATCTACCCTCAACTCGCACCTTGTTGCACATGTCCAGAGTTAACTATATTGATTTGTTATATATGTTTACACTGCTTTTTTACTACCTGTACCTCCCCTCCCCCTCCCCCATGCTGCTATGATGCCTGAATTTCCCCAACAAGGGGGATCAATAAAGGAATATCTTATCTGATCTCATCTTACCTCTCTCTCCCTCCTGCCCCAGATGTGGACATCCTGCAGAAGTTGGGGCTCAAGGGAGAGAAGCCGTCACGCGCCCCGGCGGGCGTCATTCCCTTCCGCTCGGGGGTCATCCTCACCCAGCGGGCGCACGTCCAGGCCCCACTGCGCTCCGTCTTCCCAGCGGCCGTCTGGCCCTGGGACCTGTCGCTGGTCCTGAGCGTGCGCTCACACCGCGTCAACAACGCCTTCCTGTTCACCCTGCTCTCCGGCCGCGGCAAGCTCCTGCTGGGCCTGCAGCTCGCCCCGGGCCAGCTGCTCCTCCACACCGGGCCGCGGACCTCGGTGGCGCTGCCCTACGACCCCCACGACGGCCAGTGGCACCGGCTGGCGGTGGGCGTGAGCGGCCGGAGGGTGACTCTATATGCCTCCTGCGGAGAGCAGAGTGTCCACGCGGACTTGGGGTGGGACGGCGACGAGGAGGAGGGGGGGGCTGGACGCCCAGAGCTCCTTCCTGCTGGGCCGGACGAGCCCCCAGCAGGCCTCCTCGGTGGTGCAGTTCGAAGGAGCCATCTGCCAGTTTGACCTGGTCCCCTCCGCGCAGGCGGCTCACAACTACTGCAGGTACATTAAGAAACAGTGCCG
>NW_028174119.1:2500-17529 GCF_963971535.1 Notolepis coatsorum
GACAAACACAATCGTTTTAGGTAGCTAGTAGCCAGGGGTGTAAAGTACTTGAGTAATTGTACTTCATTACAATACTTAAGTACTGTTTTTGGGGATTTGTACTCGAGTATTATTAGGTTTGTATACTTTGTATTTTTACTCAATTACATTTCAGAGAAAAATAAACATACTTTTTACTCCTTACATTTAAAATGCAGACCTACAGGCGGTTAGGTGGCCGAGCGGAGATTGCGTTCGTCACCAGCCCCGGAGCTGTGAGCTGGATTCGCCTGTTCGAATCCAGCTCACAGCTCCGGGGTTGTCACCAGCTTGGCTGGCCGTCTGCACTAATACAATTGGCAGTATTAGAGGGTGGGAGAAGCTGGCGGGGTGGGTCCGGGTCGTTGTAAACAGCGACTCCTACAGTTCGGTCGGGGCGCCTGCTAAGCGCGGATTGGACTTGAGGGGGATAGTGTGGTCCTCCCACACGCTACGCCCTCTCAATGAGAATCCGCGCTGCCAGGTGAAAAGAAGCGGTGATTGGCTGGACGTGTGTCGGAGGAAGCACGTGGTAGCCTCCACTCTCCCAGATGATCTGACTGTGGGGGGTAAGTGCGCAGCGACCAGGAAGGGACTGGGAATTGGCATACGACTAACATTGGGATGGGAGAAAATCGGAGGAAAATGGAGGGGGAAAAAGACAAAAAAAAATAAAAAATAAAAAAATGCAGACCTACAAAGTACAAAGTACAAATCTCGCATGTCCAACTATTTTAATTCGTATATTTGTTTCTCTGGCCGAACTAACGCTAACGCTATTAATCCTGCGGCCGCGCTTTATTTAAAAACAGCCAATCAAATCCCCATCAATGGAAAATGAACCCGCCCATACCCATCCTGATTGGTCCTTGTGCAAGACTAGAACGCGGGGATCTTTGATTAAACACCTGCTATCAGAACAATAGACAGTCAGAAAAAAAGTTTTAACTTTTACTTTTTAGTACTTAAGTCGATTTAAAAGTAGAAACTTTTAGACTTTGACTCAAGTGTGTTTTTAGCCAGATACTCTGACTTTTACTTGAGTAAGATTCTGAGACGGTACCCATACTTTCATTTAAGTATAATTTCTGGGTACTTTTTACACCCCTGCTAGTAGCACAGTTCACATTTGAGCTACTGCAGTACACCATGGTGTGATGTTGGCTATTTTATGTCTGTCTGTCTGTCTGTCTGTCTGTCTGTCTGTCTGTCTGTCTGTCTGTCTGTCTGTCTGTCTGTCTGTCTGTCTGTCTGTCTGTCTGTCTGTCTGTCTGTCTGTCTGTCTGTCTGTATGTCTGTCTGTCTGTCTGTCCGTCCAACTGTCCAACTGTCCAACTGTCCAACTGTCCAACTGTCCAACTGTCCAACTGTCCAACTGTCCAACTGTCATATTATATCTCCCTCTCTTTGCCATAAAAAAATGCATAATCAAACACACACATACACTCCTTGTTTTAATTACCCAGTGTCGCCCAATTGGGATGAGCCCTCCTGTTTCTACTGGGGTCCTGTAGATCAGTGTTGGGGCCCCCTCTGCCCAGGGTGTCTCTGCCCAGAGCAGGCTCTCTGCCCTGGGTGCCCCCCCTACCGCCCGGAGCCAGGGTCACGGTGCCACTCCAAGAAGGTTCCCCTCCCTCTGAAGGTTCCCCTCTCTCTGAAGGTTCCTTTCTCTCTGCAAGAGATGCACGTTCATCGTTCAGGAAACCACCAAGAGGTCACACAGAGGTGAAAAGGTCACAGGGGCAGCTCAGGGGAGAGTATAGTCAAGTCAAGTCAAGAGTTTTATTTGTCACGGCATACAAGCATACAGTGAAATGCGGGGGGGTCATGCCCGCAGCGATTGTGCAATAATACAAGTAATAAGATAGATGGGGTATAGAGGGCAGAGTCAGAGGTTAAGGGTCATACCAGGAACCAGGACGTGGACATTCAAGTGCATTCACCAGCCACGGGCAAGATTCAAAGGTTCTGAAGGGTTGCCCAAGTAGGCAGAGTTAGCAAGGTTTTAGACGCATGGACAATTATTATTATGCGGAAAATTGTTGAGTCACAGAGGAGAAGTTTAGAGGGAAAGAGTCGTTAGATAATATAGGTTCATTATGGTGCAGAACAATGAAGAAAGACCTGGGAGAAAGGGTCGGACAGCTGGTGAAATCACTCAGGGAGGCACGTCCCGATTCTGCACAGCGCTTCTTACGGCTAGGCGATATGGCCTCTAAATGATATCACGATATTTGTTGATGTCACGATACACTATATATATCACGATATTTTGACATTTCCTCTAAAGCACTTACAAATGCTTGATTTAACCCTTTGATGCATACAGTCACGCCAACATGATGATTATAATAGTCCCTGCAACATATGTCTGTATTAAACCATGAAGATGCTTTCAAAAATTATTAAATTAAAAGTTTCTAAACATCTAAAAGAGTAGTCTACTGACACCCTAACCCACTATTATCCGAACTCCTGGGGGGTCATCAAAACAAAAGCAAGCTTCCTACAAACTTCCCACCACAGTCACGACAGCTGCCGAATTTTCCACCACCGACTAAAAACACACCTCTTCAATCAATATCTGAATAAAAAATGTATACAACATAAAGGTACTATTATGTACTTTGCTACTATATCTATACTACTATGTACTATGCTACTAAACCTATACTACTACCTACTATGCTAATGTCTATACTACTATGCACTCAGAGTGTAGCGCTCATGTTCGACACTGCTAGATGAACAAAACCCTTAGCCACCAAAGGTGTACCCTTTCTGCTGACTTGTTGTACACAATTTGTAAGTGGATAAAAGCCTCCACTAAATGTAAACGTAAAATGAAATGTTATTTAGAGTCTGGGGGGAAATGACATAGGTAGGTGGCCAGGGTTGTTACCTGAATAAATTATCTTCCAATTAACAAGCTGTTCAGAAGTACTGTCATTTGCGATGTCACACCAAGGACGCGAGCAAGCAATTAGCTTTAATTAGTCAATTAGCTGCAGCTTTTTGGAGCCAGGAACACTGCCTACCTAATTATACTGCCCAGTTTGTAAATGTTAGTTTTCCTTTTGAGGCGTGGGGGGTAGTCAGGGAAAGAAGGGAATAATTAAATAAAGATGTGGTGCATGCTACACCTGCTGGAAATGGCCCGTTCTAAGGAAATAAAGAGATAATGGAAAATAAATAATTTAAATTAGATTTTGACAAGTTTCTAGTAAAAAGGAAAACGTTGACATTGTAAAATTGTAGAAAACATATAAAATACGGCACCTTCAAAATCCGACTACTGTAAGACTGCTTTCTGTATTGCGGAATCATGGAATCTATAGAAGGTAAAATATCTTGGACATTTTATTACAGAACAAATTACAGATAATGATGATATATACAGGCAATGCCGCAGGATGTATAATACACAAGCAAACACTCTCATGCAAGTTAGTTTAGTCTGTGTACAGGTGGAGTGAAAGTGTCTCTGTTCAGAGCATATTGTACAACTGCACACTTGTGGTCAAGCTACAAAAAAGCAAGTTTGCAGAGACTTCAAGTAGCTTATAATGATGCCATGAGAATATTACTTAAAAGACCTAGATGGTGTAGTGCAAGTGAAATGTTCGTGGCTGCACGTGTCAATACCTTCCAAGCTGTTTTAAGAAATCTCAATGTATCTGTCGGCTAAATTACTCTGGAAATGAGATCATTCTGGTTTTAACGGACATTAGGTTCAGTGCCACCCGTTACCACTCATCTATGTGGAGACATTGGCACAGCTGTCTATTTTTGGGACAATGATGTAAATTCTTTTATCTTTTTCCATTTTTCTCCCCTCCCAATGTTAGTCGTTATGCCAATTCCCAATCCCCTTCCTGGTTGTTGCACTCTACCCCCTACCGTCGGTCTGGGAGGGCGGAGACTATCACATGCTTCCTCCAACACATGTGTACCCAGCCCACCGCTTCTTTTCACCTGGCAGCGCGGACTCTCACTGGGGGAGTGTAACGTGACGTGTGGAAGGTCACACTAACTCTCCCAGATCCTTCCCTTGCTGTGCAGGCGCCCGAACGAACTGTAGGAGTCGCTGTTTTACAACGACCCGGACCCACCCACCGGCTTCCCACCCGCTGACTCTGCCAATTGAGCCAGTATGACGGCCGGCCAAGCCGGAGGCAACGCTGACAGCCAGATTCGATACCAGTGTCTCTTGCGTTGGTGACGAGCGCTTAGTTTGCTGCGCCACCCAGCCGCCCAATCATGTGTATTTTAAGTGATGTTATTTTACCCTGTTGTGTGTAATTTTATATGGGATGTGTATGATTAATTTTTTTATCTGGACCATGAATCTGTATTAAAGTTTGAATAATATTACAGAGCTAAGCACACTGTTTATTTTGGACGTTTTAGATTTGTAATCAATAACCGTCCACCATCAACATGTAGTTGTTTATGCTAATTACTCTTGCTTATGAACTGTATTATTATCATTATTATTATTATTGTTATTTTTCTGACTATGGATTTATGATTGATCTATTGTTTTAAATTGATTATGTGTCCTGTCACATGTAAATGCTCTGTACACTCTGTGCCATTGAACATGTGGGTCTCCCTCAATGACTCCCGAGTTTAAATAAAGTATAAATAGGGACTATACGTTTATGTTTTATGTTTTATTGTGGATCCCCATTAGTCGACACCAAAGTGAGACTACTCTTCCTGGGGTCCAAACATTAAAAACACAAACACACTAAAAAAAGGAAAATAAAAATCTAAAACCACAAACATTGAAGTACTCACAAGAAAACATCACAACAAACTAAACAGTGAATCAAAGCTCACTCAATATTCATAAGTCAGATATCACAATTCTCCAACCATAAAATACAAATTACATAGTCAGTCCATAGGAGTCGAAACAGATCCAAATAATTTATATGATTTTAACTCATAATATAGCATAACTTTTCTCAAGTCACCGATCACCTTTATATTTCCATACTAATTTTCCATAATAAGTCAATGACCAAAAATGTAACTCATTATTCATGAGCGCAATTTTTCACTTTTTTTTTTAAACATAAATGTATTCCTTACCATAGTTATATTTCTCGGTATATTATTCCAATAAGCAACTGCTCTATACATTACCGTCTTTTTAAGAGCATTTGTTTTTGGTAGAGGTAAAGTACCAAAGTAAGTTTGTTTCCCACACATACAGTACATACAGTATGCAGGAGGAGGTAGGGCACCAGAGTGACCCCCTACTGATTGGAACGGAGCCACAGATGGAAGAGACACTGAGCAATGAGGAAGCCAGGATCACATCGACTCTTAATGACAAATGATAAACATTATACAGTAGAAGCACGCTGATCCAAAAAGGACAGTCCAAGCCAGGGGGATTTGATAGTGACTCATACACACAAACAAGGGCTTTTCTGTAAGACATGAATCATGTTTGCAATCATTTGCAGAGGTAATGCATCTAAAGCCTTTCGCTGTAAAAAGAGGAAAGTGTATATTTCATCCAATCTGTAATACAGAAATGCATCATCTATCATCAGAGACTTGTACCAGTAGTTTAACCTCATATTTTAAGTTAATTGAAAAGCAGGACAAACACGGCTGTGGCCAATAGCATTGTGAGCCAGCATTATATCTTAGCATTATAATTGAGTACCTCAGTAATAGTATTATCAATAGTATTATCAATAGTACTATCAATAGTATTATCAATAGTATTATCAATAGTATTGTCAATAGTACTGTCAATAGTATTGTCAATAGTATTATCAATAGTATTGTCAATAGTATTATTAATAGCAGTATGACTAGTATTATCAATAATAATAATAATAACTTTATTTGTATAGCACTTTTCATACAGGGGTTGCAGTTCAAAGTGCTTCACAACAGTAAAAAATACAGGCATAAGCGAGCATAAAAAGATAGACAGGTAGCAAGGTATGGCAAATCACAGTGTTTCACATTAGGATCTAGCATCCCAATAGGCTCTCCGCTTACAGTTTTCAGTAACACAAATAGTAAAAATAGTTTAAAATGATTCAGTTTAAAAATAGTAATTTTTTTTTTAAATAGAACGGACATAAAAAATACAGGCATGAGCGAGCATAGCAAGGTATGGCAAATCACAGTGTTTCACATTAGGATCTAGCAAATAATAAAAATAGTTTAAAATGATTCAGTTTAAAAATAGTCATCAGTAAGAAGTAAAAAGTGCAATAACCGACACATGAATTTGATAGGCAGTGTACAAGAGTAGGCAGGGTAAGAATATAGAATTATGAATAGTATTATCAACAGTATTATGAATAGTATTATCAATATCATTATCAATAGTATTGTCAATAGTACTGTCAATAGTATTATCAACAGCATTGTCAATAGTATTATCAACAGCATTATGAATAGTATTATCAATAGCATTATGAATAGTATTATCAACAGCATTATGAATAGCATTATCAACAGCATTATGAATAGTATTATCAACAGCATTATGAATAGTATTATCAACAGCATTATGAATAGTATTATCAACAGCATTATGAATAGTATTATCAACAGCATTATGAATAGCATTATCAACAGCATTATGAATAGTATTATCAACAGCATTATGAATAGTATTATCAACAGCATTATGAATAGTATTATCAACAGCATTATGAATAGTATTATCAATGCTGGCTCACTGGCCCTCCTACTTGGTCGCGACTAGAAAGTATCCGCATTTGTCAATTTGTCAACCTTAAAAGTGTTTTTTAAACCTAACCCTCCACCATAACCTCGCTGGAGAGCTCACATCCCGGTAGAGATGAGAACAATTATCCGTGTGATCGTCAATTCTCAAAGTGATCCTGGCGTACGCCCTCTAGCCGTGACCGCTGCGCTCTACCCTCGCACTGCGCAGGCCAACATGGTCTACCTCGGCTCCATCTGTCCAGTGGAACAGCGCAGGGACCAGACGAGAGAGTAAAGCCCCTGACAGCTGTGGGCCTAACTAGATAATCAGGCGTGGTGACTGTGTTGGGCCGAGGGCTTAGAGGGAGACAGCTTAGCACAAGGCCGTGGGATCTGCAGACATAACATCTGCCGGTGGTCACTCAGAGACGACTGGCCAAAGGTGGAACGCACTACTAATGACACGTGCTGCCAACCAAGGGGTGGGCACAAGTAATGTTTAGTTTAAGTTTAAGTTTTTTTTTTTTTTACCAATGGACAGTGCACATTAATTAACATCTTCAGTTTCCACATCAATGTAAATGTGCCAGAATTAGCTAATGAGCTACTTTCCGTCTGTAGTCCCTGCCTACCATGCATGTCTTTATGGTGTGGGAGGAAACCAGAGTACCTGGAGGAGCCCCACACGAACACACGGGGAGAACATGCAAACTGTGCCGCCCAGATCAAGCACTCACATGGTACATGGTGCATTTATATAGCGCATTGATCCAATTGTTCCTCACATTCACCCGTTCACTCACACACCGATGATGGAGGCGACCATGCACGGTGCCGACCTGCTCATCGGGAGCAGTTAGGGGTTGTTGAGTGTCTTGCTCACTTCGACACGCTGCCCGGGGAGGAGCAGGAATCGAACCGGGAGCCTTCCGATTACCAGACGACCGCTCTACCTCCTGAGCCACTGTCGCCTAGTGCTCGAGGGAAATCTATTTATAGATTGCATCTTAATTAAAGCGCAAACACTTTAATTTGAATTGCGCCAAGTCACACGTCACTACCAATGTCATTATGTCCCGCGCCGCGGGCATAACAATGCACAGCAATATACCTGATGCTTAGTGCGTATTGTCAGTCAAAACAGTCAGTTACCATTGGTAATAATAATTACTTTACCTCCACTCTGTCTGCAGCAGGTCTCTCCGCTCATGGAACGGCATGTCTGTATCAATAGTACATGAATGCTATGCAATTGTTGGCTGTTGGTTGGTTGTTGGCACAATTTGGAAATGTGGAAACACGAACCGCTGTTATTATCTTTTAGCTAGCGCTAAGCTAACAAACGTTTTGTGGGAAAGTTTACTATCCACTACTATCCACACTCCACTGCTTCCAACTTCCAGATTTCTGCAACAACGCCCATGCGCGTCACTCTAACCCTCCTAGCCAACTTATGCCTTGTCTCCACTAGCTAGGATTTAGCTGTCTGGCACACAGTGAGCATCTCCATTGTCTTTAGAACCTGGCCAGACCTGGCTGAGACAGACACCTATCACGACCTTGGACAAAACCGTCTGGGTGCAACCCAACCCAACCATACCGTACCATGCTAGACCATGGCTAGCCCCAGCCAGGCTGAACATAGCTAATCGAGACAAGGCGATGCTATTATGCTAGGGTGACCAAACATCCTCTTTTGCCCGGACATGACCTCTTTTCACGCCCTGTCCGGGGTGTCCGTTTTTTTTTTTATAAATTCATGAAAATGTCCGGGTTTCATTGTTTTTCAGTTTCAGTTTCAGTTTCAGTTTCACGGCACTCTGCAAGCGTCTAAAGGCTCGGCCTGCATTTTTCGCTGAACATATAAATTACCGAATTAAAGCTAAATTTGTTACCGTTCGAATGCCATCTCACTGGACAGAATCCGTGGCTCGGTTCTCGAGTTACATGCCGATATGTCAGGCGTGCGACTTTCTATGCACGCGCGTCAGATTATCACCCCGGACTCCCGAGGCTGCAGAAGTCAATCATCCGCCGATTGCGAAAATGATTGGTCAGCGTTGTAACTTGTAGCCAACAATGAGTGTAGCTTTCCAGTAATATCCCACATGGGGGTGTGCGAATCAGGGATCTACTGTAGGTTAAAATGTACAAGCGAAGACAGGAAGTGATACAAATTTCGAATGAATTTACTTGGATGAGGAAATGGAGAGATGGAGAGCTTTTTTCTTGGCACACGGTTTACCCGGATGTCTCTAGTCTAGAAGACTCATTTCTGAACGGATTTCTATCAAATTTGGACCTGTACTATGGATATGGATTTGCTGTGTTTTCCAGCTTATACAAAAAATATATATATATATTATTTTTGAATATTGCAACTACTACACAAAAACGTGAGTACACAAGTTCAAGTTCAACTCAAGTTCAGCCCTATGTTACTCATTAGCACTAAAAGTGATTTTTCTTTATTGTGTAAGACACTTCAGAATGTTATCTTTCAAAAGAGACCAGGCTTATGCATGTGTAATGGTGGTACCATGAAGCGCAGTCACAAAGGACTTCAGATGTTGTGAAGTGACTGTGGCGAGTAGCGGTGCTGTGGGTTAAACTCACTCTCACCCTTAAAAGACACATAGACACGTTACGAAGCAGTGAATTCACCTCTTGGTATAGCCGTCTGTGTTGTTGCATGCGGTGTGGGAGACCCGTGTTTGAATCTCCCTCGGGGCATCGAAGTTTGAGGTGACAATGTCACAACCGTTACACATGTGCTATAAGTATAACGTATAAAGATAAGCTTTGCAAAAGAAGTATGCAGTCCTCAAGTTCAAGTAAAAAAAAATATTTGCGTTAAACTTTGAGTAGAGATTCAAGATTCAAGAGGTTTATTCATCACATACAGTACAGTACACAAGACATAGTGAAATGAAGGTGGCCATGCCCGCTTCGATTGTGCAAAGTATCATTAAGTATCTCGAGGCTGGGGCCAGCATGTCCTCTTTTTTGGAAATCAAAATATGGTCACCCTATATTATGCTGTTAAAAAGAGTAGATGTTTTTGAAAAGAAGAAGTGCTTTCAAAGTTCCACATGTTAACCAGGCGGTAACCGTCGGTAGTGTGATAGTAAAGGGTTAACCTTCTGTAGTGTGGCAGTGAAAGGGTTAAAGGCCCTTGTGAAGTCAAAGTGGTACTGACGGGGGCTACATTGCAACAACAGCCAGAAATCAACGTTTTAATGAAAAAAGGCATCACTTATGCGAACAAGCCACTGTGACCTCTGGCTGGGAACGACAGAGAGCGCGTTACACTTGACCCGCTGGCTGCTGGGAACTAATATGAACACGAAGTAACGCTGGGAATACAAACATGAGCGCAATGCATTCAGTCACGTTCAGAGGGAGGCCGGGGGTTGAAGTGGGATCTGAACAGGCCTGTTATGATACACAGGGTTGATTCATAATCCAAAACATTCTGTCTTTATCCATCCCTGTATGGTACGGCAACACACCCAAACACACACTACAACATAGACTGGATAGGGTCATAAAAAGGGCATCCAAAATCATCAACTGCAAACTCCCCACTCTGGACTCCATACACAAACACCATACCATCACACGCACAAACAAAATCATCAGTGGCCCCCTGCACCAAGCTCACCACCTATTCCAACGCCTCCCCTCTGGCAGGAGGTTCAGGTCACTGGGCAGTCGAACTGTGAGGTTCAACCACAGTTTCTTCCCCAAGGCCATACAGCTGCTCAACTCCTCCTAATCTTCACCCCATGCTTGTTACTGTATGTTCTCTGGTTTTTTGTTACGTTGCACCTGATGTTTGTATTTTTTCATACTGTACTGTTCCGCCGTGTATTTTTTAGGTGGTGTATTTCTGTACTGTACTGTTCCGTTGTGTCTTTTATGTGGTGTATTGTCGCAGCTACCACCTGCACCGTGTATGAATTCCACCGGCTTGGCCGTGTGGCAATAAAAGGAACTTGAACTTGAACTTGAATTGGGATCTGAACAGACTGGGTTGACTGGGTCGACAGTTAGACACACTGAGCTGCCCAGTTCAACCACCCAGTCTTTACTGCTGACCAGCATCGCCAGTCAGCATATATATATATCAATAAATGGTAAATGGCTGCATTTCTATAACAGCTTTTATCCAAAGCGCTTTACAATTTGTTCCTCACATTTTACCCATTCACTCACACATTCACACATCGACGGCGGAAGCGACCATGCAAGGTGCCAACCTGCTCATCGGGAGCAATTATGGGTTAAGTGTCTTGCTCAAGGACACTTCGACACGCTGCTTTTTAGTCGACGGCGAAAGATTGGTCGGGTTTCGGCTGTCCTAACTGTGGTGGGTAGTTCGTTCCACCATTGTGGTGCAAGGATATGTACAGATATAGATAGTATGTTAGAGGCTAGAGCTAATGGTTATTTGCAGGTGTATAAGAATGTCTATAGAGGGGTTGTGTGTGTGTGTGTGTGTGTGTGTGTGTGTGTGTGTGTGTGTGTGTGTGTGTGTGTGTGTGTGTGTGTGTGTGTGTGTGTGTGTGTGTGTGTGTGTGTAGGTATGTGTGTGTGTGTGTGTGTGTGTGTGTGTGTGTGTGTGTGTGTGTGTGTGTGTGTGTGTGTGTGTGTGTGTGTGTGTGTGTGTGTGTGTGTGTGTGTGTGTGTGTGTGTGTGTGTGTGTGTGTGTGTGTGTGTGTGTGTGCGCCTGGAGGTAATTGTCCGCATTTGCATGCAGACTCAAACCAGCGGTGGGAGGTACAGGCCTGGCACGTGTGGCCGCCCGCTGCTCGGAGCTGTCAGCCCTGTCCATTAACTATGATGGATCACCCCTTCTACTTCACGTCCAATCAAAGCACTCTCAGAGGGAACTCAAATCTGGCCACCTTTAACTAAATGATTATTTTAATTTTTGTATTTTGTTGGCGGTTGGGGAGGTGGGAGGTGGGTGGTGGGTGGGTGGGGCGGGGGGGGGGGGGGGGGGGGTTACTGGCAGACCGCTGCTAGGGATTATTCTGTCGTCAGGGGCCGCAGCTGGGGGTGTCGTTTATGGAATGGCATGTTGAATTAAATAGCCAAACGCCAGCTGACCTGTATTTGGGAAGGTGGTTTTGTTTTGTGTGTGTGTGTGTGTGTGCGTGCGTGCGTGCATGCGTGCGTGCGTGTGTGTGTGTGTGCGTGCGTGTGTGTGTGTGTGTGTGTGTGTGTGAGTTGGGGCCCCCCCCCATTATTGAAATCAATTAGCAGTGAAAGAGGAAAGGTGTTAGTAGGGGAGCGACATAGCTGGTGGAAAGTCACCATGAGGGGGCGACAGTGAAAGGGTTAAATAAATCTGACCATGACCTTTATTGCCCTCGTCTCGTCAGGGCAGAAGAAGCTCACTCCTTTGTGCTTGTAGGAAGTAACAATGTGATATGACAATAAAGATCTGAATATAAACAAAGACTTAATCAATTAAGTAAACTTCAACTCGTATATGGCTCGGGAGGTAGAGCGGTCATCTGGTAGTCGACAGGTTCCTGGTTCAATTCCCGCTGCTCCCGGGCCGCGTGTCTAAGTGTCCTTGAGCACTAATTGCTCCCGATGAGCAGGTTGGCCCCTTGCATGGTCTCCTCCGCCATCGGTGAGTGAATGGATGAATGTGAGGAACAACAATTGTAAAGCGCTTTGGATAAGAGCACTATATAAATGCAGCCATTTACCATTCACTATGACACGTGTGAAAACAGGCAAGTGGACGTTAGAAATACATTGTGCCACACGTGCGTCTGTCTCAGGGTTGACAGGCCTGATCGATAGGATTGATTCCATTTTTCCTAAGGCGTTGTTTAAGAAGAGCTTCAACTAGAAGATAAAAGGATTTGTTTTCTAAAAGCATAGGGTAGTAGGGTTAGTAGCGCCTGTCTGATTGTGTAGGTTCAAGGGGCAGTAGGGTTTGTAGCTTCTGTCTGATTGTGTAGGTACTGAAGGTAGTAGGGTTAGTAGCTTCTGTCTGATTGTGTACTGAGGGTAGTAGGGTTAGTAGCTTCTGTCTGATTGTGTACTGAGGGTAGTAGGGTTAGTAGCTTCTGTCTGATTGTGTAGGTACTGAGGGTAGTAGGGTTAGTAGCGCCTGTCTGATTGTGTAGGTACTGAGGGTAGTAGGGTTAGTGCTTCTGTCTGATTGTGTAGGTACTGAGGGTAGTAGGGTTAGTAGCTTCTGTCTGATTGTGTAGGTACTGAGGGTAGTAGGGTTAGTGCTTCTGTCTGATTGTGTAGGTACTGAGGGTAGTAGGGTTAGTAGCTTCTGTCTGATTGTGTAGGTACTGAGGGTAGTAGGGTTAGTAGCTTCTGTCTGATTGTGTAGGTACTGAGGGTAGTAGGGTTAGTAGCTTCTGTCTGATTGTGTAGGTACTGAGGGTAGTAGGGTTAGTAGCTTCTGTCTGATTGTGTAGGTACTGAGGGTAGTAGGGTTAGTAGCGCCTGTCTGATTGTGTAGGTACTGAGGGTAGTAGGGTTAGTAGCGTCTGTCTGATTGTGTAGGTACTGAGGGTAGTAGGGTTAGTAGCTTCTGTCTGATTGTGTAGGTACTGAGGGTAGTAGGGTTAGTAGCTTCTGTCTGATTGTGTAGGTACTGAGGGTAGTAGGGTTAGTAGCTTCTGTCTGATTGTGTAGGTACTGAGGGTAGTAGGGTTAGTAGCTTCTGTCTGATTGTGTAGGTACTGAGGGTAGTAGGGTTAGTAGCTTCTGTCTGATTGTGTAGGTACTGAGGGTAGTAGGGTTAGTAGCTTCTGTCTGATTGTGTAGGTACTGAGGGTAGTAGGGTTAGTAGCTTCTGTCTGATTGTGTAGGTACTGAGGGTAGTAGGGTTAGTAGCTTCTGTCTGATTGTGTAGGTACTGAGGGTAGTAGGGTTAGTAGCTTCTGTCTGAGTGTGTAGGTACTGAGGGTAGTAGGGTTAGTAGCGCCTGTCTGAGTGTGTAGGTACTGAGGGTCAGTAGGGTTAGTAGCTTCTGTCTGATTGTGTAGGTACTGAGGGTAGTAGGGTTAGTAGCTTCTGTCTGATTGTGTAGGCACTGAGGGTAGTAGGGTTAGTAGCGCCTGTCTGATTGTGTACTGAGGGCAGTAGGGTTAGTAGCTTCTGTCTGATTGTGTAAGTACTGAGGGTAGTAGGGTTAGTAGCTTCTGTCTGATTGTGTAGGTACTGAGGGTAGTAGGGTTAGTAGCTTCTGTCTGATTGTGTAGGTACTGAGGGTAGTAGGGTTAGTAGCTTCTGTCTGATTGTGTATGTACTGAGGGTAGTAGGGTTAATAGCTTCTGTCTGATTGTGTATGTACTGAGGGTAGTAGGGTTAGTAGCTTCTGTCTGATTGTGTATGTACTGAGGGTAGTAGGGTTAGTAGCTTCTGTCTGATTGTGTAGGTACTGAGGGTAGTAGGGTTAGTAGCTTCTGTCTGATTGTGTAGGTACTGAGGGTAGTAGGGTTAGTAGCTTCTGTCTGATTGTGTAGGTACTGAGGGTAGTAGGGTTAGTAGCTTCTGTCTGATTGTGTAGGTACTGAGGGTAGTAGGGTTAGTAGCTTCTGTCTGATTGTGTAGGTACTGAGGGTAGTAGGGTTAGTAGCTTCTGTCTGATTGTGTAGGTACTGAGGGTAGTAGGGTTAGTAGCTTCTGTCTGATTGTGTAGGTACTGAGGGTAGTAGGGTTAGTAGCTTCTGTCTGAGTGTGTAGGTACTGAGGGTAGTAGGGTTAGTAGCGCCTGTCTGAGTGTGTAGGTACTGAGGGTCAGTAGGGTTAGTAGCTTCTGTCTGATTGTGTAGGTACTGAGGGTAGTAGGGTTAGTAGCTTCTGTCTGATTGTGTAGGCACTGAGGGTAGTAGGGTTAGTAGCGCCTGTCTGATTGTGTACTGAGGGCAGTAGGGTTAGTAGCTTCTGTCTGATTGTGTAAGTACTGAGGGTAGTAGGGTTAGTAGCTTCTGTCTGATTGTGTAGGTACTGAGGGTAGTAGGGTTAGTAGCTTCTGTCTGATTGTGTAGGTACTGAGGGTAGTAGGGTTAGTAGCTTCTGTCTGATTGTGTATGTACTGAGGGTAGTAGGGTTAATAGCTTCTGTCTGATTGTGTATGTACTGAGGGTAGTAGGGTTAGTAGCTTCTGTCTGATTGTGTATGTACTGAGGGTAGTAGGGTTAGTAGCTTCTGTCTGATTGTGTAGGTACTGAGGGTAGTAGGGTTAGTAGCTTCTGTCTGATTGTGTAGGTACTGAGGGTAGTAGGGTTAGTAGCGCCTGTCTGATTGTGTAG
>NW_028174118.1:0-15000 GCF_963971535.1 Notolepis coatsorum
GATGGGAGGTGGAGAAGCAGGGTCCCTGCAGTGACTCCAGAGTCTATATGAGCGTGTTTTTATTTGGAGCACACAGCTCAGTCAATCAGCCTGTTAACATGTAAGCGAGAGCTGCATGTAAATGCTCTCATTAGGTTGTGGGGGCCGCTGTACTCTGACCCTGGCCTCTCACATATATTTCAATAGTAATGAGACGGACAGGTCGGTGTGCCGCTGAGGCGGGGGCGGGTGTGGACCTCACCGTCCCGTACATCCCAATGATAACGGAGCCCAAAAGGTCAGCAGGAGATGGAATTAGATGAGAACTTTGTTGTCCCCGAGAGGAAAATAGCGTTGTTGTTGTTGTTGTTGTTGTTGAGAGCCACGGCACACGGAGTGGAACCAGAATATAGAGGTAAATAAGAATACACACACACACACACACACAACACACACACACACACAACACACACACACACACACACACAACACACACACACACACACACACACACACACACACACACACATAAATAAAGATCAAATACATTACATTAGATCCTGACTACAGTTACCCTGAAGGCGCTGCACCGTGGTATAATAACGGGGTACCGCATGGTAGACGGTACGGATTATCCCGTCTGGGCAGGTTATGTATAGAATATATAATAGAATATCTCTTGCCGTTGCCTTCCATCCTTGTGTTTGTCTGTTGTTTGTCTGTTGTTTTTGTCTCACTACCACGGGCCCTTAGTGTAAAGCGTCATAATAATAATAATAATAATAATAATAACAATAAATCATTATTATAATATATATTTATAAATTATTATTATTTATAGTATGGGTATTTAGAGTATAAGACAGATCTTAGCAGTAGAACTGAGTGAGTGGAAAAGGCAGCAGTCAGAGATGGGAGAGAGTCGTACTGCAGGCTGAGGTCGAGGTCTGCTTATGTGAGTCATCCTCCGAATGACACAGAACACAGACCAGGGGCCCTCATGCATCAACGTGTTTCTACGCGCACAGATCTGTGCGTACCCGTGCGTACGATCATTTCTAAGCAAAGAGTGGGATTCATCAATTTCGATTTGAACTTGACTTCGTGCGTACATCTACGCACATTTCAGACCTGGCGTACCTAGCTCCCAGTGGTAGAATATCGTTACTACGCATAAGCACTCCTCAGTCCTGCATTAGTTCCAAGGCGGAAATAAAGTCACTGGCGCGTGTTCTGTATGACCCCCGTGATTCATCATAGTTCATTGTGAAACAGCGATATTAGTGTAATTATGGTCAAAACCCTATAAATAGCATTTGGAATAATAGATCTTTCTCTCAGAATGAATGCAGCATGTCATATATGTTACGATGAATTATGAATTATGAATGAATGAAAAATGGGGGACCCTGATGTAAACAAGACGAAAGTCTTTCTCTGGTCTGCATCCCTTAACAATTGTATGTATTGAGCTGTACTGTACTGTACCCATTCTGCAATCTGTTAATAAAGTTCTCATTCATTCATTCATTCATGGTTTATATAGCGTTATCGGAATATACGGGGTGTAGGCTACTGACTGACTGCGCTCCGCGTAGCTTGATTGATTGATTGATTGAAAAGTTTATTTTCAGATTGCAGAATGGGTACAGTACAGTACAGCTCAGTACATACAATTGTTAATTGATCAGGGTCCCCCATTTTCAATTCATCATAAATCATAAAGCTCAACTCGTTATTATTTTGCGCACAGACCGCCGAAACACGGGAACGTTTTGATTATATTTAAAAGGCTTTACGTTAAACGAAACAAGTGGAATTTCGAAGCTGTAAGCAGAATAAGTCATATGAATATAGTGTTGTGGGATATTTGTGGATATCCTGATGAAGAATGTCTCAGTCAACCGAGGCTTGGATAATAACAAGGTTTATTAACCAAACAGATAGAATACATAGAGAGAATGGCTGAGGCTCTCGCCCCAGGTGATCAGCTGAAATTACCCAGGTAAGAAGCCTGGATAGATCTCAAGAGGAGATCTATATAGTTAACAGGAGGGGGTGTGGTCCCATTTGATAGGTCAGATGGGGGGGGGGGGGTACAGGTAATGGGGACACAGGGGAGGGGAGTGTCTTATTCCACAGAGAGGGGGGGGGGGCACAGGTAAAGGGAACACAGGGGAGGGGGATATATTTACATGAGGACATAATTATACCACAATACTCACTTTTCTTTCTTATAATGTGGGTGAGATTAATGTATAATATACCAGGATTGTTTGGAACAGGTAAAAGTGGGGATAATAGTTTAAAATAGAATTATTTACATACATGATTAATAGAA
Organism: Notolepis coatsorum; assembly: GCF_963971535.1. Classification (NCBI taxonomy): domain Eukaryota; kingdom Metazoa; phylum Chordata; class Actinopteri; order Aulopiformes; family Paralepididae; genus Notolepis; species Notolepis coatsorum. The sequence goes on from NW_028174118.1 coordinate 2,321, forward strand.
TTATTTACATACATGATTCATGACATGATCGACTGGACTGCGGTCTGTGTTATTTTGATATCAGAGATGTGGGAATAGATATCACCCTTTTCTTTTATTAATCGCTCAAAATACCTATATCAATGAGTGGTCCTCATCTCTGATATCAAACAACAATTAACATAATCATTTGAAGCTATCGCTGTGCAAATATCTTGGCATACCTTCAGTCGTTCATGTCGTGACTCTGGGGAGCTAATGTGATCGTTGTGCATACAGGCATCGTAATAAACCAATTAAATACATGCACTGTCTGTGTGGTCAGATTGCACAGGGTGAAAAAACAAAATTGTGTGCATAATTAGGCTAATGTGTACAAAAACATTTTAACAACCGTTAACCTGGTGGTTAATAAAACTAACATGATTGATTATGGGAAACTGTTCAAAAATATATATATATATTTTTGCACGTTTTATGATGATTCTTGATGAAATTACTTAGGATCCAGTTGTATTTACCCTGAGTTTGAGTGTCACTTTCATCTGTGATTGCCTCAGTTTTGTTGGTCTTTACTTAGAATCAGGCAATTTTCTCCATTTCTTCTCTATAAATGAGGAGATAAAACGTCTTATGCATCGCTTCTGTATGTAATTCTAGTGCATATACTATCAATGGTTCACCATATAGGTGCAAAACAACGTTACATGTCCTCTTCTATGAGAGAATAAAACAACTGATTCTTTCTTGTCTGACAATACAATTTTGTAACCTAAGTAATTCAAATGTGATGTAATGTGATCATGTGGTCACTTCTTCCTTCAGCAATACATTTTAGCTCATTATTACTAACCATTGTTAATGCTTTCTCATTGATTTCTTTTCATCACATCCCTAGTTCATCGTTTTGCAGATACATACAATTGTGTGAAAAGTTTCCTTCTTGTGAAGGTATTAATCTGAATGATGTTGCGTCGTTGTTGACAAGGTGTTCTCTGTCGGTCGTGTGGCAGGGCCAAACAGTAACACATAAAAATTAAATAAATACATACAATAGACATTACCTTAGTGGCTAATGTGTCAAAATAAAATTGAAAACCGTTAACCTAGTGGTTAATATAAAAGGTGATTATGATAATCGTTATGCATTGTTCTGTGGTGCATACTATCAATGTTGAAAACTTGGAGCAATCCAACTGGTTCTGCCCTGTTTAACAATACCATTTTGCAATGTGACTCTGTGATCATTTCTCATTGTCATTATAAAATTGGTTAATGCAATCTTACTGATTGTATTTCATCATATTCCTAGTCAATAATTTTCCAGATACATATGAACTCTGTGAAACAGTTCTTGTTTGTGAATCTGACAGTTGCTGTGAAGTGTTGATCATCTGTTCTCGGTCTGTCGTGTGGCAGGGTCAATACATACATAACAATGTGGACAATGTGTGTTCAGAAGTATCTTGTTCCACAGGTCTCTGATGATGTCTCTTCTTGACGATGCAGTCGGGAACATTCACTGGTCGTCGTTCATTCAGAGGGGGCCTACAGGAGGTCGCCGTCCGCTCCCTGTGTACCTTGTCAAGGGTCACCGGTAGCAGTCAACTGTTCCTCGTCATCGCGGTACTAGAGGGGCGAGGGGGCGGGCGTTTTTGAATGTGTTGTGCTGGTTTCGCTGTCCTCTCCTCGTCATTGCGGTACCACTTGATGGAGGGCGAGGGCCCGCCGGTGTAGTGGCTAGTCAGTAGGACGCTCTCTCTCACACGGATGACAATCTTGTCATGGGAATCCACCTTGATGGTCGGGGCTTTGGTTCCCATCTGCAGGTGATGGGTTTGGTCTGCAGTGCCGGGGTGGAGGCCGTCAAAGGTTGATCTCCTCTTCGTCAGTGTCTCCTTGGTCAGTCTCCTTCGTGGTCCTCTGCTCCACTTTCTTGGGGATGTCTGTGGGCTGGGTTGGATGGTTCTCCCACGGTTGTTGTCGTCGCCTCTGGTTGTCAATTTTCTTTATGTGTCCTGCTGTGATTATCTTGTTAATCTCAGCGCGGTACACAGTCTCTTGAGCGGGGTCTCTGGCTAGGTGCCGCTCTGTGTTCAATAGATACCGCTCCGTCGCTTCTTTTGGGGCGTGGAAGGTGGGCATACCCTCTCGCCTCAAGAGTGGAGTTGCGTATCTCATCACTCCGTTGACTTTGACTCTCTTTGTCCCTTGCTCGAGGAGTGCTATGGCGTAAATGTCTTCCTTGGAACGAATGTCTTTCTTTTCGTTCTTAAAGGGCATTGTCTCTAGTGTCCATAGCCTCTCGACATGCTGTAGGAGGGTGGTGTCTTCTTCTGTCACTCTGGAGTGGAGGCAGCTAGTGGCTGCTGTTCGGTTAAGAGACTTAGCGAGGGGGCCTTGTAATGTCCATCCTAGGCGGGTCTCGACTGCTGCAGGACAGCCTCTGGGCCCTGTGTGGACCCGGTCTATCGGGACTATGAGGTCTGCATGGTCGGAGCCTATCAGCAGGGTCGGGGTGGCACCGTCTATGAGCGGGATAGGTAGTTGACGCAGGTGCACATATTTATCCATCAGCTTGGCGATGGGGTAGGTGTACTGCGACAGGCCTATTTCTTGGCTGGTGAAAGCATTAGTAATCCTATACCGTCTCTCTGGCTGCCCGCTTGCTGCGATAGTGAAGGAGACATTCTCGCCCTTTATCGTCTTTAGATCTCTTCTTATTGTCCGAATCGTCATTGGTTGTCCGCAGCTTCGTGGTTCAGGTCGCGCGTCGTCTCACTCGTCCTGTCCTCTCACCAATTCGTGATCTGAGGGTGATAAACACTGCCTTAGAAAACTCCTCACATAAATGATTCAACGCCTTTCTGCTAAAGTGGAAAATCATTTTGGGATTAATTCAATTCATTGTAAATAAAATCACTTAATTGACAATAGGAAATGCAAACCAATTGCATTAGCAGTGATAAAATCACTGAATTGACAAATAGGAAATGCAAGCCAATTGCATTAGCAGTGATTCCTTACGTCAAGAAGGTCACATTCACTACAATTTTATCAGCTCTTGTATCTAACTAGATCTACCTAGATCTTACAGCATTAGGCTTTAAATAAAATTGTAAATGAATGGCCAAAGTCTTGAATTAGATAAAATAGTCTGTGATGTTAAATTGAAGTTGATCTTACCTCAGGATGCGTTGAGTGTGCCTCAGGATACTTACCTCGCCATGACTTCTCTGTTGTTCTTCACATCTCAGTGTGGCTCATCATAGCATAGCATGGGGAAAAACATAAAATCTAGGTAGCCAGTTAATTTTTGCATGAAAAACAATCATTCGTTCTGTCATCTAACCCGAACTAACCTTACTGTCATGCATTTGTCCTAATAAACTAACCTACACTGTAGCACTCAACACTTTAATGACCATTGTTACTCAGCTGATAGAGGTGTGCCTTGCCTGATGTCCTGTCGTACAGAACCTGTGAGTCTCTTTGGATAAAAGTGTCAGCTAAATGATCAATGTTGTTGATATCTTGTACATTTAGATAATTGTGCTGCAATTTTGGTGGTTGATAATTTTGCAATCATGGAAAGTATTAGTTGTTAAAAGAATAGTCTAAGGAAAGTCATGCATGTTATTGGTTATAAACAGAGAATAGAAGGAGGGGATTGTAAGTAGTTGTTTTCATCATTAATCTTTCATCTCGGGCACTTCTCTAATTCATGTGTCTTTTAAAAAGAGATGATGAAAACGACTGGTTAGTTATTGTTAGTATGGGAGTTAGGTAGATTTTCATAACTGCAAATTCATCACCGGTGTCTAATTCATGTTAATTAAGTGGTTCTCTGTTGCCATCCACCGCTAGGTGAGTTCATCAAGTCTGTGGTCACGAGTGCAGGCATTTGCATTGCTTTGTCTCCCAAGTGCCCACTCTGAAGAAATTTACATGTGGGTGTTTTGGATGTAGATTTGTTCCAAATGGTCAATCGATTGTCTCTCAGCTCTGCACTGTCTCTCGGTTGACATGCAAATTGTTGGATTTTCTGTCTTTTGTGATACAATTTGGGTGTAGTCATTCACTGTTTTGCATCTCGCCTCAGAGCCAGATCTGTAAATACAAACACATGTTAATTTTCCACTCTTTTCTAAAACCTGGGTGAATCCTCTTTGACTGTCTGTGTGCTCAACAAACATTAGCTAGATCTCATCCATCCCGTTCTTGGATGTAATGATAGTGTTATCATTTATCAATCATATCGCATATGTACACAAGCATATGAATGTGGACCCACACATTTTGAATCATGTTTAAAATGTCTTACAATGGAAAGGGCTAGTTATCTTTCATTGGTTCTTTAGATAAACACATTAACTCAAGTGAATATAACCTAAACATCTTACTTTTAAACATGATCTATGTTGTTTGTGTTCCAAGTTTTCAACATTGAAAGCTTATAAAGTCTAATCTAACGCTGTTTATGTGGACTACAATTCCTGTACTGCCATATATTGGGAACCGGAAGTGTTTGTTTAGCTCCCATGGTCAGTATGACCGGTACGCCCACAGATGTATTATAATTCTGAAACAGACATTGTAATTAGCTTTATGTGACTTATAATGTGTAAATTAAAGCACATAAACACTCAAGTGATCTGAGATAGTTGTAATTTGCTTTAACTGATAGTTGTGTATATGTACAGTTTCTACGTCAAATGACTCCCTTTTCTTGACTCCTTTTGTATCACAAAAAGTACTGAATTTGCAAATCTGGTATGTCATAAATGTACAGATGTAGCAGTACTGACTATCTGTCTGTCATGTATGTCATAATATGTTCTGATAAATTGAAAATGGGGGACCCTGATGTAAACAAATCTGGTATTGAAAATGGGGGACCCTGATGTAAACAAGACTAAAGTCTCTCTCTGGTCTGCATCCCCTTAACAATTGTGTATTGAGCTGTGCTGTATTGTACCCATTCTGCAATCTGTTAATAAAGTTTTCAATCAATCAATGCATCTATATTTATGATTGTCATACTCACCGGGGACAGCTGTTGTGTTGGGTTGGATCCGTTACGTGTCGTCAGCAACCCGCATCTCGCCACCTCAACTCAACATTTTCCAATAGCAGCGCGCACATACATATACAAATAAAACATATACTACACGTGGATTTCACGCACCCTTGGCCTTGGGTACATTACACTTTACGTTCGCTTATGGATAGTTTAATATAAAATAATAACTTCACGGCGCGCATAGCGTCACGTCATTGCTCCATGCGACGTTCGTGTGTTCTCATTCGCCTCGGAAATAACGCTTTGCAATTCATACAGTATTTTTCCACGAGCTCTCAATAGCCTGGAATTCCTATACCAGCGTTTTGTTACCGAATGAACGCGCCTGTGCATATGTGAAACGTAAACAAACTGAAACGATAAAACTATACTTCCCCAAATGGCCGTTCCCGTGGGCCGGTGTTCTGCGGAATCCGGAAATTACTATCCTAGTTTGTTCTCGTGAACTGCACTTCAATGTTATTCTTTGTATAACGGTAACTCTTCTCTCAATGCTCGTCGCGCTATCCGCAGCCGGTTCTTGACTCAATAAAGCAACGCGACGGGTCCTATAATACTTGTGCACATACAAACGAGACTTAAACAGACAAACAAACATTAATACATATAAGTTAACGTGTGTGTATATCTGACTGTATTGGATCGCTGTACGTTTAGTCGGCCAGCATCTGCTGCGACAAGGCATTTATCCCTTGATATATCTATACATCGTTATTAAAGTCATAACGACCGAACCTGACTTCGAAATTTACCAGCGATATATTAGATTATATATACCTTTTAATCACACTCTCGGTCTCTTGAACTCGCGATTAATGTCCTGTTTAATGTACTTTCCGCGACTGATGTCCCGTTTAATGTACATTTACGTACTCCCGGGACATCGCGTAATCATGTACTAACTAGGACATCGCGTGATCATCTTCCCGCTATCTGTATTGATCAATTGGTTAATTTAATCCAAAATACATCGTTTTCAGGAATGAGATTGTGGGCTTAGTTTGAGGTTGAAACAATGAATATTATGACGCTACTCTGGTAATTTCTAATTATGATTCCATCAGCTTCTCGGTCCTAACTTCCCGCCTCTTTGCAAAGGAATCACAGAACGTTTTTAACAGAGTAGCGTTTTCCAAGGATATCACATCATAATAAGCTCACGTATCTATTTTGTTGCCTATATTTTTAGTCTGCATCAGCTAGACTAGGGGTAGCAATCCAACAACCTGTGTGTGCCTTAGCTTTCGGTCGGCTCCGACTCGACCTGGAATAGCACTTCAACCATTGTGCCTAAACTTTTTGGGACTAGCACATATAACCCATCCTTTCAGAACCTCCTGATAAGGACCCAGGTGCACGCGCGCCCTGGTAACGATTCTCAATACAGATCAGATATATTAATGCACATTATTCTACTCAGCCATGATCTCAATATTGGACAACATTCTGTAATATTCACCTGGCACAGAGAAAAGCAGGAAGATTTTAATTCCTTCCATACATTTTTGGTCGACCATCCTATTATACTCACTTTTCTCTGTATAGTTGAATGATACAGCACGCCGGGAGGACGCAAAAAGTCCGTCACAAGTTCGTAGACGCCAATTGTGGGATATTTGTGGATATCCTGATGAAGAATGTCTCAGTCAACCGAGGCTTGGATAATAACAAGGTTTATTAACCAAACAGATAGAATACATAGAGAGAATGGCTGAGGCTCTCGCCCCAGGTGATCAGCTGAAATTACCCAGGTAAGAAGCCTGGATAGATCTCAAGAGGAGATCTATATAGTTAACAGGAGGGGGTGTGGTCCCATTTGATAGGTCAGATGGGGGGGGGGGTACAGGTAATGGGGACACAGGGGAGGGGAGTGTCTTATTCCACAGAGAGGGGGGGGGGGGCACAGGTAAAGGGAACACAGGGGAGGGGGATATATTTACATGAGGACATAATTATACCACAGTGTTCTTCCCCCTTTTTACTGTACAAGAAAGAATAGAAAACGCATTGCAATGACACCATGCAGATAGTGGACAGACTATATGATGGAATTCAAGTTCATGTATTGAAAGGCAGGATACATCATACATGCAGTGAGATTCATTGTTCTTGTATATGCTCTCGTATTATATTGTTTATATAGGCTACCCAATACTGACATCAAAATAGATTGTAGTAGAATGCCTCTAGAAATCATGCAGCAGGTAGAAAATTGACGGGAGATCCATCGCGATTTGGAATAGAATTGAGGAGAACTTTAATCCGTGGGTATTAATCAAACAACACGGGAAAAGGCAGTCATATTCCAGCGCGGTCTTTATTAGCCGACAACAAAATAGATGCCTCTAAAAATCATATAGCCAATCGAACACAACTAATAAAGGCATTCATATTGTACAGCACGGTTATAATGACACACAACACAACCAACGCCAAACAGTGGTCAACGAACGGTCTTTATTAGTATTTTGAGCTGTCCAGGCAGAATTGCAGCAATGGTCTTAGGGAGCCGTTGATATCTGACATCACCGTTTACAAATCCGCCTTTTATTTATCCACCTCCGTTACGAGGACCTCCACCTCGGTGTCTGTGTAGTTTCTCTTTTTCGTTCGCTTTGCCATCCTCCAACATTCCACGCACAGGGATTCCCTCATGGTATTTGAAGGGGAGGGCCTGACCATATTTGGTTGGTCGGGGCGGTTTTGGTATGCAAATACGTGAAAGCGTGCACGAGCTGCGGCGCAGGGCCAAGGTGGGATTCATCATGACAGGTGTGCGTAGAGCCTGCTTACGCACGTGTGATGAATGCCGACTTCCCTGTGCGTGCGCTAGTTCTAAATTCCGTGCTTACGTGTGGAAGTAGGTCAAGGTCAAAGTCCACGTTGATGAATGAGGGCCCAGGATCTGCTGCTAGGTCCATTAACATGACTGTCGGCTTCATGTGACTGGACGACTCTCAGTCTAGACTGGAACAGAACATTTATAGTCTGGAGAAGTGAATAGTTATTATTATTATTAAGATTATTTGGCGGCTGGGTGCCGCAGCGGAAATTGCGCTCGTCACCAATGCAAGAGACTCCGGTCTCGAATCCGGGTGTCAGCATTGCCTCCGGCTTGGGCCGGCCGTCATACTAGCTCAATTGGCAGAGTCAGCGGGAGGGAAGTCGATGGGTGGTAATCTGGACGTTGTGGACAGCGACTCCTACAGGTCGGTTGGGGGACGCCTGCACAGCAGAGACAGGAAATGGCGGGGGTAGTGTGAGCCTCCCATGTGTTACACCTCGCCACTGAGAGTCCGTGCTGGCAGGTGAAAAGATGTGACAGGCTGCCTCCTCGTGTACCGGAGGGGACACGTGATGCAAGGCTTCTATCCTCCCTACAACCGACCAGTGGGGGGCATATGCGAGCAACGTTCAAGACAGGGGAGGGGAGAATTGGAAACACGAAATTGGGATGGGGGAAAAATTGAAAAATAAGGAAAAAAATTGGATACAAAAAAAAATATTATTAGACAAAATAGACATACATTTGCATAAGATAGAGCATATGATAGAGTAAAATAATGCAATAGTGCAGTGCACTAAAATAGTTCTCATCTACAGTACAACAACAATCACAGTCTGGATGCAATGAGTCCAAGTAGCAGAGTGTATTAAAAGGCTACGGTGAAGAAATCCGTTTTTAGCTTACTTTGAAAATATGTAGTGATCTAGCCTAGTTATGGACACTGGTCTCACCGCATCAGTTATGCGAATCACAAGTCTGCATGTCCGGGTTTTGTCAGAGGAAAAGTCTACACTGTAAAAAAGAAGACAGTAAAAGAAACGGTAAATGTCTGGCAGCAACGGTTGCCAAATACTTACTGTCAAATTACAGTAAAATCAAATACATTTACAGATTACAACCTTTATTTAATGGTTCATATTTTTGATAAAAGGTAATTTACTGTATTTTTATGGCATTCACACTTAAAGTAGAAACACAAAAGTAATCTGTAAAATAATACAGTGAATTTCCAGTGAAAAACCTTTAATTTTTTTTACAGTGTAGGGAAGCCTCTGATTGGCTGTAGATCATTTTGCTTGTAGCGCACTTCCAAAATGTACCGCTCCCCCACAAGTTGATGCGAATAAGGAGGTCCATGGTCCACACCAGAGCTGCTCACCATATCTCTATAACACCAGAGCTGCTCACCATGTCTCTATGACACCAGAGCTGCTCACCATATCTCTATAACACCAGAGCTGCTCACCATATCTCTATAACACCAGAGCTGCTCACCATATCTCTATAACACCAGAGCTGCTCACCATATCTCTATAACACCAGAGCTGCTCACCATATCTCTATAACACCAGAGCTGCTCACCATATCTCTATAACACCAGAGCTGCTCACCATATCTCTGTAACACCAGAGCTGCTCACCATATCTCTATAACACCAGAGCTGCTCACCATGTCTCTATAACACCAGAGCTGCTCACCATATCTCTATAACACTATAACACCACAGCTGCTCACCATATCTCTATAACACTATAACACCAGAGCTGCTCACCATATCTCTATAACACTATAACACCACAGCTGCTCACCATATCTCTATAACACTATAACACCAGAGCTGCTCACCATATCTCTATAACACCAGAGCTGCTCACCATATCTCTATAACACCGGAGCTGCTCACCATATCGAGCTGCTCACCATATCTCTATAACACCAGAGCTGCTCACCATATCTCTATAACACCAGAGCTGCTCACCATATCTCTATAACACCAGAGCTGCTCACCATATCTCTATAACACCAGAGCTGCTCACCATATCTCTATAACACCAGAGCTGCTCACCATATCTCTATAACACCAGATCTGCTCACCATATCTCTATAACACCAGAGCTGCTCACCATATCTCTATAACACCAGAGCTGCTCACCATATCTCTATAACACCAGAGCTGCTCACCATATCTCTATAACACCAGAGCTGCTCACCATATCTCTATAACACCAGAGCTGCTCACCATATCTCTATAACACCAGATCTGCTCACCATATCTCTATAACACCAGAGCTGCTCACCATATCTCTATAACACCAGAGCTGCTCACCATATCTCTATAACACCAGAGCTGCTCACCGTATCTCTATAACACCAGAGCTGCTCACTATGACTCTATAACACCAGAGCTGCTCACCATATCTCTATAACACCAGAGCTGCTCACCATATCTCTATAACACCAGAGCTGCTCACTATGACTCTATAACACCAGAGCTGCTCACCATATCTCTATGACACCAGAGCTGCTCACCATATCTCTATAACACCAGAGCTGCTCACCATATCTCTATAACACCAGAGCTGCTCACCGTATCTCTATAACACCAGAGCTGCTCACCATATCTCTATAACACCAGAGCTGCTCACCATATCTCTATAACACCAGAGCTGCTCACCATATCTCTATAACACCAGAGCTGCTCACCATATCTCTATAACACCAGAGCTGCTCACCATATCTCTATAACACCAGAGCTGCTCACCATATCTCTATAACACCAGAGCTGCTCACCATATCTCTATAACACCAGAGCTGCTCACCATATCTCACTAGATGTCCCCCTCACTACTTTGAAGGACTCTATCGCAGAGTTGTTTACACACACCTGACTGTTCCGCTTCATGTTGTTTAATGTGTGTTTTAATTATCCCCCTTACCTCTGTGATGTATGTACCACCTGTCTCTTTCCCCCTGTTACCCTTCGAGGGGAGCATTCGTGAAAGTAAGAATTTGCTCTTAATTGACCTGCCTGGTTAAATAACGGTTAAATAAAAATAAAATACATTTTTACTGAATCACTTTTCAAACGTTATAGGTATCCAACAGCTGGCTATACTGCGAGACTATATATGGACACGGTGGCTGTTAACACAATGCAGTTTCTCAACAACTCAACGTCCTTCAGACAGCAGGGTATCTGAGCACAGGCTGACTCACGGCTACTTCCTCTCTCTACAAGCCTGAGATACAAGATATGAGTCATCTAATATAATGAGATGAGTAACCTGCTGGGGAGAGAGAGAGCCTGTGTAGCTATAACGTATACCGACAGCGAAGGCATGATAGTGTGTTTAACACAGGAGCTACTGTAGATGTTGTATAAAGAGCATGATAGTGTGTTTAATACAGGAGCTACTGTAGATGTTGTATAAAGAGCATGATAGTGTGTTTAATACAGGAGCTACTGTAGATGTTGTATAAAGAGCATGATAGTGTGTTTAATACAGGAGCTACTGTAGATGTTGTATAAAGAGCACGATAGTGTGTTTAATACAGGAGCTACTGTAGATGTTGTATAAAGATAGTGTGTTTAATACAGGAGCTACTGTAGATGTTGTATAAAGAGCATGATAGTGTGTTTAATACAGGAGCTACTGTAGATGTTGTATAAAGAGCATGATAGTGTGTTTAATACAGGAGCTACTGTAGATGTTGTATAAAGAGCATGATAGTGTGTTTAATACAGGAGCTACTGTAGATGTTGTATAAAGAGCATGATAGTGTGTTTAATACAGGAGCTACTGTAGATGTTGTATAAAGAGCATGATAGTGTGTTTAATACAGGAGCTACTGTAGATGTTGTATAAAGAGCATGATAGTGTGTTTAATACAGGAGCTACTGTAGATGTTGTATAAAGAGCATGATAGTGTGTTTAATACAGGAGCTACTGTAGATGTTGTATAAAGAGCATGATAGTGTGTTTAATACAGGAGCTACTGTAGATGTTGTATACAGAGCATGATAGTGTGTTTAATACAGGAGCTACTGTAGATGTTGTATAAAGAGCATGATAGTGTGTTTAATACAGGAGCTACTGTAGATGTTGTATAAAGATCATGATAGTGTTTAATACAGGAGCTACTGTAGATGTTGTATAAAGAGAGCATGATAGTGTGTTTAATACAGGAGCTACTGTAGATGTTGTATAAAGATCATGATAGTGTGTTTAATACAGGAGCTACTGTAGATGTTGTATACAGAGCATGATAGTGTGTTTAATACAGGAGCTACTGTAGATGTTGTATAAAGAGCATGATAATGTGTTTAATACAGGAGCTACTGTAGATGTTGTATAAAGAGCATGATAGTGTGTTTAATACAGGAGCTACTGTAGATGTTGTATAAAGAGCATGCTAGTGTGTTTAATACAGGAGCTACTGTAGATGTTGTATAAAGAGCATGATAGTGTGTTTAATACAGGAGCTACTGTAGATGTTGTATAAAGAGCATGATAGTGTGTTTAATACAGGAGCTACTGTAGATGTTGTATAAAGAGCATGATAGTGTGTTTAATACAGGAGCTACTGTAGATGTTGTATACAGAGCATGATAGTGTGTTTAATACAGGAGCTACTGTAGATGTTGTATAAAGAGCATGATAGTGTGTTTAATACAGGAGCTACTGTAGATGTTGTATAAAGATCATGATAGTGTTTAATACAGGAGCTACTGTAGATGTTGTATAAAGAGAGCATGATAGTGTGTTTAATACAGGAGCTACTGTAGATGTTGTATAAAGATCATGATAGTGTGTTTAATACAGGAGCTAC
>NW_028174118.1:20000-30000 GCF_963971535.1 Notolepis coatsorum
ATGTACTGTAGTAATAGTGGTACTGTACATAGTAATAGTTGTGTGTGGTACTGTAGTAATAGTGGTACTTTATGTAGTAATAGTGGTATTTTATGTAGTAATAGTAGTATTTTATGTAGTAATAGTGGTATTTTATCCAGTAATAGTGGTATTCTATGTAACAGTGGTATTTTTACGTAGTAATATGGGTATTCTTTGTAGTAATTGTGGTATTTATGGTACATTGTAATAGTGTGGTATTTTATGTAGTAATAGTGGTATTCTATATAGAAATAGTGGTGTTCTCTGTAGTAAATAATAGTGTTATTTTATGTAGTAATAGTTTTGTATATAGTAATAGTGGTATTTTATGCAGTAATAGTGGTATGTTATGTAGTAATAGTGGTATTTTATGTAACAGTGGTATTTCTATAGTAATAGTGGTATTTTATGCAGTAATAGTGGTATTTTATATTGTAATAGTGGTATTTTATGTAATAGTCGTATTATACGTAGTAATAGTGGTATTTTGCGTAGTAATAGTGGTATTTTATATAGTAATAGTGGTATTTCATGTAATAGTGGTATTATACGTAGTAGTAGTGGTATTTTATATAGTAATAGTGGTATTTTATGTAGTGTGTGTGGAAAGCAAAATGGCACAGTTAGATTAATTAGCTCTAATAGGCCCCTTTCACAGAGTCTCTTTTGACTTGCCATCGCAGGGTAAACAGGTTTAGGGTAAACCCTAAACATTAATTAGGGTTCCTTACAGTGCCAGAACCATTCCAGTGAGACAGCATGCCTCACAGCTAAATAGAACATAATCATAATTAACATTATTAATTACACTTGTGTTTACCTTGCGATGACATGACAAAATGGCTGCTCTGTAAATGGCCTATTAACTATCAGCAGTTAATTTTAAAGGAATTGCTTTCACATACTGGGGCTGCAGTGGCCTAAAGGCCTAAAGGTTATAAAAGTGAGCAAAGTACTTAAAAACACTTAAACCCTCAGTTGCTCCAGTGGAGCTGCTCAGTAGCCAGTGGTGTCAGACTGGTTGTACTGGTCAGTACAATCCAGCAAGAGCATATTATGTGTTCAGCACAACCTACCCTGGGTAAAGATATAAATATATATGATCAGGTAAAGATATATGATCAGATACATATATATGATCAGGTAAAGATATATGATCAGGTAAAGATATAGGATCAGGTAAAGATATAGGATCAGGTAAAGATATAGGATCAGGTAAAGATATAGGATCAGGTCAATATAAATGATCAGGTAAAGATATAGGATCAGGTAAATATATAGGATCAGGTAAATATAAATGATCAGGTAAAGATATATGATCAGGTAAAGATATATGATCAGATAAATATATATGATCAGGTAAAGATATATGATCAGGTAAATATATATGATCAGGTAAAGATATGATCAGGTAAATATATAGGATCAGATAAATATATATGATCAGGTAAAGATATATGATCAGGTAAATATATATGATCAGGTAAAGATATGATCAGGTAAATATATAGGATCAGGTAAATATATATGATCAGGTAAAGATATATGATCAGGTAAAGATATAGGATCAGGTAAAGATATATGATCAGGTAAAGATATATGATCAGATAAATATATATGATCAGATAAATATATATGATCAGGTAAATATATATGATCAGGTAAAGATATAGGATCAGGTAAAGATATATGATCAGATAAATATATATGATCAGATAAATATATATGATCAGGTAAATATATATGATCAGGTAAAGATATAGGATCAGGTAAAGATATATGATCAGGTAAAGATATATGATCAGATAAATATATATGATCAGATAAATATATAGGATCAGGTAAAGATATAGGATCAGGTAAAGATATAGGATCAGATAAATATATATGATCAGATAAATATATAGGATCAGGTAAAGATATAGGATCAGGTAAATATATATGATCAGGTAAAGATATATGATCAGATAAATATATATGATCAGGTAAAGATATAGGACAGGTAAATATAAATGATCAGGTAAAAATATATGATCAGGTAAAGATATATGATCAGGTAAAAAAATATATGATCAGGTAAAGATATATGATCAGGTAAAAATATATATGATCAAGTAAATATATATGATGATGGGAAATATATATAATCAGGTAAATATATATTATCCATTACATATATATGGTCAGGTAAATGTATATGATCTGGTACCGTCACGATACCTTCACATGAGCCACTTGTGATAATAATGTGAAAGCGTCACCTGAAGCCATGAAAACGATGTGAAAGACAAGGGTGTGTCACCCCATGTGTTTTTGGAAGAACCGTACAGAATGGTTTCTGAACGGGTTTCATTTGTCCTACGGTCGCGGCATTGACTTAAAATCATAAAGACATGGAAATCAGTAGAAAGTGCAGTTACACGCTTTTTTCTTGCCGTTCAGCCGTTCTGAGCGGACACAGTGTTTCACATGAGAGAGAAATGACTGTGGCGATTCTTAACCACTGCTGGCACGTCATTACATGCTGATCGATAGGCTGCTCCATAAAGTCAATCCACAGTGTTTTCACAGACACACAGCTATTTTCAATTGATCAGTGGACGTGAAATCAATAGCAGCCTATATGAGTGAGCGTGAATAACTTGTATTTGTATGCATGTGTGTGTGTGTGTTTGTGTCTCTTTCAGGTTGAAGCCCTTCACTTCCTATAAACTACGGATGCTGGCGACCAATGATATAGGAGATAGCGCCCTCAGCAAAGAGACAGAAGCAATTACAACACTCCAAGATGGTGAGAGACGGATGGGGAGGGAGAGAGGGAGGGAGAGGAGGGAGGGAGAGGAGGAAGGGGAGAGGAACAGGAGGGAGAGAGGGGGGAGAGAAGGAGAGGGTGGAGGGAGGGAGATAATGGAATAAGGAGGATGCAGGGAGGTGCAAAACAACTGGGGTTTGACAGGTTATCACAGGATGGGAGAGAAGAATGGAATGTACTTCACAGTATTGGTGTACTTGTATTCACAGTATTGGTGTACTTGTATTCACAGTATTGGTGTACTTGTATTCACAGTATTGGTGTACTTGTATTCACAGTATTGGTGTACTTGTATCCACAGTATAGGTGTACCTGTACTTACCTGGGTTTATTTACATTTATCATAAAGGGGAAATTCATCCTCATATGGGTCTCTCTCTCTCTCTCTCTCTCTCTCTCTCTCCAACACCATAACCCGTCTCTGATTAATTAATTTGGTTTGAAAGTTATTGTTAAAGGGTTATGTGTGTAATGTGTTATGAGTGATGTCATTATGAAGTAATAGATACAGCTCAGTGATGTCTTTCTAGGAACTGTTAATCGCTCATGAACGCCTGGATATTTTTCATTTTCATAATTTCAATGAGCTGTATCTATTACTTCCAGGAGCGATATACATATACATCATAATGACATCACACCTCTTAACTCTTTAACCAAACCAAATTAATTTGTACAAGACAGTTATAGTTTTGGAGTAATGTGTGAGATTATGGGCGTGATAAATCAGCTTTATGTTTTGGTTGAAGATTTCCATTAAAGGTCCGGTCCGGGTTTTATTTCTACCATATCAATGTTATTCACATACATCGTGGAAGAGTGTGATCTGTAGATGGAACATCTATTTTTCTTAACCCTTTCACTGCCTCACGACAGAAGGTTAACCCTTTACTATCACACAACCGACGGTCGCCGCGTCTGAAAGGGTTAACCTTCTGTGTATTGTCGCAGTGAAAGGGTTAACCGTTTGGATAGATGTGTCTGAAAGGGTTAACCTTCTGTGTATTGTCGCAGTGAAAGGGTTAACCGTTTGGTAGTACGGCAGTGAAAGGGTTAACCTATTGTAAATGATCATATATTTTATATTATATGAAGTGTTTCACAAACATTACCAAACATTTATAATTGCCACAAAATACAGAAAATACAATAAAAGATTTAAACTGCTGTGGCGGTAATGCTACCCATCATTTATTTATGTTTGGATTACTCATTGGGCCTTTAACATTAGTATGGATTTAGCTAAAGTTGGTGACCCAGTGGAGTACATAGAAGAACTGTTTAAGTTTGTTTAAATTAGTAAAAGTAGGCCCATGGGTTTGAAAGAGAGAGGGGGGGGGAGAGAGGAGAGGAGAGGAGTGGAAGAGAGGATAGAGGAGTGGAATAGAGGAGAGGAGAGAGGAGTAGAAGAGAGGAGAGGAGAGAGGAAAGGAGAGATGAGTGGAAGAGAGGAGAGGAGAGATTAGTAGAGGAGATGAGAGAGGAGTGGAAGAGAGGAGAGGAGAGAGGAGTGGAAGAGAGGAGAGGATAGAGGAGTGGAATAGAGGAGAGGAGAGAGGAGTGGAAGAGAGGAGAGGAGAGAGGAGTGGAAGATAGGGGAGGATATAGGAGTGGAAGAGAGGAGAGGAAAGAGTAGTGGAAGAGAGTAGAAGATATAGGAGTGGAAGATAGGAGAAGATATAGGAGTGGAAGAGAGGAGAGGAGAGAGTAGTGGAAGAGAGGAGAGGAGAGAGTAGTGGAAGAGAGGAGAGGAGAGAGGAGTGGAAGATAGCAGAAGATATAGGAGTGGAAGAGAGGAGAGAGGAGTGGAAGAGAGGAGAGGAGAGAGTAGTGGAAGAGAGGAGAGGAGAGAGGAGTGGAAGAGAGGAGAGAGGAGTGGAAGAGAGGAGAAGATAGGAGTGGAAGAGAGGAGAGAGGAGTGGAAGAGAGGAGAAGATATAGGAGTGGAAGAGAGGAGAGAGGAGTGGGAGAGAGGAGAAGATATAGGAGTGGAAGAGAGGAGAGAGGAGTTGAGGAGAGGAGAGAGGAGTGGAAGAGAGGAGAAGATATAGGAGTGGAAGAGAGGAGAGAGGAGTGGAAGAGAGGAGAAGAGAGAGGAGTGGAAGAGAGGAGAAGATATAGAAGTGGAAGAGAGGAGAGAGGAGTGGAAGAGAGGAGAGAGGAGTGGAGGAGAGGAGTGGAAGAGAGGAGAAGATATAGGAGTGGAAGAGAGAAGATATAGGAGTGGAAGAGAGAAGAGGAGGATATAATACAGTATATATATATCTGTCTTGTCTGTCTCTCTCTCTAGTGCCTGAGGAACCTCCTGTCATCCTGGCAGTAAAACCCTCAACTACCACCTCCATCCTGGTGCAGTGGAAGGTACACACACACACACACACACACACACACACACACACACACACACACACACACACTCTACACTCGCTCTCTCGTTCTCTTACTCACACACGCTCTCACACACACACATGCAGACACACACTCTCTCTCTCTCTCTCTCTCGTTCTCTTACTCACACACTCTCACACACACACGCACACACTGTACACTGTACACTGTACACACACACTCTCTCTGGTTCTCTCTTACTCACACACTCTCTCTCTCTTACACACACACACACACACACACACACACACACACACACACACACACACACACACACACACACACCGTCCTGCTGGAAAAATATATAACTGCAGGCCGGGCCACGCCCACAACGTGCCGGTATGATGGTCGGAGAAATTCGAGCCATGACAGCCCACGCAGAAGTATAATTCAGCTTTTAGTGTGTTTGTGTGTCTGTCTGCATGCATGCATGTGTGTGCATAATGTGTGTGTGTGTGTTTGTGTGTGTGTGTGGATGGGGGGTGTTGGAGGGAATTAATTTGCATAGTTTATTTATTGAGTGCAGATAGGTCAGGGGTCAACACAGATGAACAGAGAGAAGGAGGGAGGGATGGAGAGAACACACAGGGGTAGAAATGAGGAAACTCCTAATGAGAGAGCAGCGGGAAGAGAAGAAGAGAATCAACAAATTACGTCAGGAGGGAGAGAGAGAGAGAGAGGGAGAGGGAGGGAGGGAGAGCGAGAGGGAGGGAGGGAGAGCAAGTGAGAGGGAGGGAGGGAGAGCGAGAGAAAGAAAGAGAGAGGGGAGAGAGAGAGAGAGAGAGAAAGAGAGGTAGAGAGAGGGAGGGAGAGCGAGAGGGAGGGAGGGAGAGCGAGTGTGTATAGAGCTTCTTTCAGTTTAAACTCCGTGAGATGGTAATAGAGTGTACAATGACGATGTACATCAGCAACAGAAGTGCAGTGCAAACGGTCTAACCAGTTATACATTTTAATTTTTTTTATATACTTTATTGTGTCAATAAAGTCACTCTACATTTAGAGTACACAAACATATACATAGTCACACATACATGTATGCATATGTAGCAGGGTGGATTATCCCTGCTTCGTGGGAACGGTGATGCGCGGTCAATAGGTAGCGAGACGCAGTAGCACTCTGGCCAGCTGCACCTCCGTCTTTGGGATCCGGAGTGTCAACTGGAGGCTGGTAGTGGGGATGGATGAGGCCCAGGGTTTACAAACCTGGTCCGGTACTCTGGTCTTCCTCCCTCTCTCTGGAGCAGCCAGCAGTACTCCCCAACACACCCTCACTCTCCACAGTTGCCCCTTTTGCCCTCCCACACCCAATGACCGGATGGTAGCGAAATAACTTGGTTCCCCCCGCAAGCAGTACCCTCCCTTAGTGAACCCAGAACCCTTACAATGGAAATGGAAAAGGTAGAATAGCAAGGGGTTACGATTACATATATTACCCGTAGCAAAGGGTTAGGGTTAGGGTTAGAAATAATGAAAGACACACACAGTGCTCCCGTTCTGGATGACTGTATTGTAACTCAGCCTAGTTACAACGATGCTACGTCTGGTGATTACTGCACCATGGGTATCCATACAATAATTACTGGCATGAATCAATGGCATGAATCAATAGCATAAGTCAATTACAGTATTACACACAGGCACCAAGTGCTCTCAGGTACCCAGACTAAACGCTGCCCACGTCTGGGCGGAACACAGTATTTACCTTCTCTAAGGAATTACACTCTTACTGTCCCCGGTTGAGAATATGGGGAAGGAAGGGGGAAGCATAGGGAAGAGGATAAAGGGATTCACAGAACGGGAATTATTTAGGAAATACACGCCTTATCGCGCTCAAAGAAAAGGAATAAAATAAAAGAGTGAGCCCACAAAATACCTTGCAAAAGTCCTATGCTAATACCGGTATATATTGTCTGGGGATCCCCTTATGCACTGTGGTTAACAACGTTAACTTCGCCCGCGGGCAGCACCACACTGTATACTGTATATGGAATCGGGAGCATCACTGCTCGTTTGTACTCATCCGAAATGGCCGCCTCGCCACTCCAGTGTTGTCCGTGAGGCAAGATGGCGTCGAACGCTCTCGCGAGGATGTCAGCAGGCGGAGCTGTAGCAGAGAGGCAGCGCTGGCTGAGCTGGTGCTGGCGATGACGACCTCTGCTGGTGATAAAGAACTCCCCGTGTCCTGCAGGCAGCCTGGAGCAGGGGTGCTGCAGCTCTCCGGTGCAAACAGCTGTTGACGCCCGGGCAGACTGCTTGGAGGTCCCGCACGTCTCTGGCACGCAGACTATACCGTCACTGTAACTAAGTATAACACGAGCAATACTACTGTGATCCTTAGCCGCACGCTACCTATACCGCTCACTGTAACTAGGTATAACTCGACTGTTAGTGCCTGACTCTGCACTTATTGTTCATATCATAACACTGGTACTGCTAGGATATCGTATCCACTAGCCAGTACTTCCTATCACCCGTTGTCCTCTCCCGGGGCACTCCGGCATAAACGTCAGCAACGGGGCTGTCCAGAGCTCCCGTTAGCTGTGTCCTCTCGTGTTCAAGTTCACGGCCGAAGAGAACGGCTTCCGCTCGGCTCCTCCCTTTATCATCTCTCAGCTCTCTCCGCCACTCTCTGCCTGCTACTGCCCCCTGCTGGTCCCGCCTGCCAGTCACAAGGGGAGACGCACTGTAGAATATGAATCAATACTGTAATTCATAATCCGTATTCCAATGCTCTTCAGACGGGGACGTTTGTGTCATTGTTCGTGTGAATCAATGACACTAGTTAGAATGTCTTTGTGTACAAAAAGGGATATAAACACAGTCAGCAGTTCTGAATAATATACCATATTTTCCAGACTGCTACACATACATACACGTGCATACATACGTACATACACACACAATGTATATTTTAAATCTTGACACTTTTTTTTCTTTTTTTTACCCATCATCCATACAAAAACAAAAGCAAAAACACATAAACAAAAGAGTGAGTACCAGTATAGATGTTACTGATCCTGGATTGGTAAACCTATCCATCCATCCATCCATAGTATACATCCCTACTCGTCCCCACATACATATAAACATTTTAAAATTTTAAATAAGAAAAAGGACTTGAATTTTCATTATAGGTGTAGGCCTACAGGGTGTTCCCCAACAATTGAGTAGTAGATCAAAGATAACTATCTTTCCTACTACTACTACTGCTACTACTACTCTAGTTTTCTAACCAGTTATGCAAGGGTGTTACACACTAAAGGCCATGAACCATGTTCACAGAGGCTCCCAGAGGCTCCCAGAGTGCGGTCAGTGACCAGGACCACTTGTCCTTGAGACCTTATTCAAACTAACAGACTGAAGATGACTCTAAGGCCCCGTTTAGACGGAAACGCTAGCAGGTGAATCCGCAAAAATATTTTTTCGGATGTGCCTTTCGTTTATACGGGGTGAAACCGCAAAAAAGTGAGACTACCTTCCAGGGTGGAATTCCTAGAAACGATAAACCTTTGCGCTATCATCTAAACTGTCAAACCGCATAAAACGATGACGAAAGGGTTGTCAAGGCTCTCGTCGCGCGTACTGCTTACATCACAGGCATGCGCCAGTAGCCTAGAAGCGTAAACAAAGCATGTCTGATTCTATCCATGGCGATCACCTGAAGGCTACATTGGCAGTACTTTTAAATACACAATAATCTGTCCCGCGGCGTGACTGGACCCACTGTCTGTGAGTGACTCTGCTTTGGTCCAATCACATTCCCCATCCACAGTCTGCGAATCAGAGGCAGAGTAGGGCGGGTCTTCACAGCACGTCATGTGACATATGCGCCAATCGTGTGACAGCGGGGCTCAGTCGTCTCGAGTCGTTACAGCCTCGTCTGCACAGAGAATTCCATCCCAAAACACTAGTCTAAACGCAAAATTTAAAGTGAGACTGCAAGACGACTTTTGCGATTTCTGTTCAGACTCTCTCCGTCTAAACGTAGCCTAAATCAGTACTGTAAGTATGGAAGGCAGATAATTAGTGGTACGTGTCACATGGTGACTGACCAGGCCAGAGCGGTGTGCCGTTAATTAGCGAGTTTACAACGTTAGCAAGCAACCTTGTCAAAATATTGATTCTGACGACGTGACCGAACAACAACCAAACCGTTTTCATTCAGTGGTTTGAGCCCAGCGGCTCTGGTGTATCTCCTAAAGACATTCTACCTCTATCGTCTACATCTGTGGTTCTAAAAGTGGGGTCTGGGGAACCCAGGCGGTCCTCGAGGAGGTTCCAGGGGGTTACGGTCACCAACAAAAGACTAGTTTAATTTCTCTAATATAAACGGTAAATGGCTGAAATTATATAGCGCTTTTACTAGTATGCACTTTGCTACTAAGTAATCTACCTTGCCTATATTACTACCTACTATGCTAATCCGTCTATACTAATATGCAAGACTGTAGCACAACATTGTTTGATGAACAATTTTACTGACCCTTAGCTGCCAGAGTTGTACCCTTCCTGCTGACTTGATGTACAGAACTTGGATAAAAGCTAAATGACTAATGTAAATGTAAATGGGGCTGAGTCTTAACTAGGGGGTGGTCCAGAGGGGGGCTGTGCTCACCGTCCCAGAGGCAAAAAGAAAACCATAAAGAAAGAAAGCCATTTGCTGTAATTTCCTGCAACTTAAAAAAACGTAATTTAAATAAAATAGCAAACACACGGGTGAGTTCCAAATAAGTTATTTATTTAAATACAGTGTATAAGGTTGCACAATAGTTTAACGTT